>NC_056731.1:1230178467-1230205967 GCF_019279795.1 Protopterus annectens | reverse complement strand
TCATGACCACATTTTTGGGCTGTATATTCACTTACAAAGATTAAACTTAAGTGTACATGCAGTTTGCACTTTGTTGTAACCTTTATCAATACCCCCCAATATTTAAGGCTGCAAGAAATTCAGTAGGAAAACTAAAATTAGGAGGAAGAAGGTGAGAGTTATACTTCCATTGTCTAGTCACTCAGAATGGTGTACACTTAATGTATACTTAGTGTAGGTATTAATTCATACAAGGAAATCTTGTTTCCCAGTTCTTTATTTTCTTGTTCTATTAAGCTTTTTAACATGCCGTTTTCTTTTTCACACTTTCCTTCTATCTTGAAATACTTTTCTTTATATAATTTGGTATGATATTCCTAATCTGTTCCTGAGATTTTCCTACCTCTCCTCTGCGATCTTTTATTTCTCTCATTATGCTAATCTATGTTGCTTAAATAAGGTGATACTTCTTCCTTTTTATCTTGTAACTGGTATTTTTGCTTAAAAATATATATATATATTTTATTTTCTCTTGATTCTTTACATAAATGCTCTGTTCTGTCATATAATATTCTCTATCATTTCTTTCCAAATCCTTTTAAAACATCTATACATATTGTTTTATAATTTTTTAACTGCTTTTCTTACATCTGACTGCCATTTTTAAAAACATTTATATATTTTTGTTTCTTTAAAAGCTAGCCACCAATTAGACCAGTTTTTATAACATGCTCTAATAAAATGTGATCTTTCCATAACTGCATACTTATTTTCTTTCCATTTTCAGCCCATAATTTCCCATTTATTCTTTTCATTCCTTTTCTCTGTCTGATACATTCCTTATTGTCCTGTGTCTCTATCCATGTGGCTGAATGATCTGAAAAGCACGTTATACATGCCTCTCCCTCAGCTATATTTAAACCGTGTGATACAATGCAGTGATCTATTTCAATCTTATATACACCTCAACTACATGTCCACACATTATTATTCAAAATCTTTATATTGTCAATTTTTTTAACTTTTAAAACTTTAACATCGTCATCTTTCCTTTTTTATTCTCAAAAATCACAATTAAAATCTTCCGTTATTTTTATATTCATATTAATTGCTAGAAAATCTAGATTTTTATTAAATACATTTTCCATTTCTTTACTTGTAACATTGACATACAGTGCTATATTTCAATGTAGTTAGTTATGCCATCTGAAATCACACCATTTCCCTCGATGCTAGGTCTCTCACAAAAGAAGAAAACCCTACCAATGGTAAAATATAAGCATTCTTGGTAAAAGTAGCTGAAGACTGCTCTATGAGCCACCGCACTACAGATAGCCAATCCTTTATACCTCTTTAGAACTATTGATAGCTTATACACCTGCCTCTGGCATAACAGCTCAAATCTGCAGAAATTAAAGTGAGATAAGCTATCAGCTAAAACATTAAGCCTAGCAGGAACATGCTTAGCAAACAAAGACAAGTTAACCCAAAGGGAATGTAAAACCAACTTCATTAACAAAATTTGGACCCCAGTAAACCCAGACAATTTCTTAACCAAAACCTGTACTACTGCCAATTATAAGAATGAAAAACTATCTTCCTGTTTGACAATTCTTTCTGGAAACATGTATCACTGTCCAAGCAGGCATAAACTTAAACTTTTAATATCTAAACTATAATCCCCACCAATTCCTACCCTCTTTTTTAATGAGACTCTGTACTTACATTATTAAAATTATATGTATGCTACAGGCAATATAGTAATGATACTCTGTATTATAATTATATAGGTAATGGGCATTCTCTAATACCCTCTACATCACACTGTATTTATTGGAAAAAGAAAAGATGCCTTGAAATATATTTAAGCTATGTTTTAACCTTAAAAACACAGGACGTTTAATTATTGGATGTATATTTTAAATCTATTATTCATATAAAATGTTTACGCTAATAAACTATTTGCTTCAAATGGTAGTCAGCCTGTACTCATCAGTAGAAATTTAAGAAAATGCCTTACCTTTCAAAGGTTCATGGACTAGACACTAAAATAATGAACTCCTAAATAACGCAGTAAAAAAAGTAACATTTTGTCAGTCATTACTTTCTACAACTCTATTATTCGGAATTGCTTAATATTGCTGATAATGATTTAAATAATCAAGATGCAAACCATTGCTTTACTTCAGTAAACTCGTCGTCCTTTGAAATCCCAGATATGTCTTTTAACTGCTTCTTGAGACCACATCTATTTTGCCCCTAACTTTTAATTATAACTTTTAACATACATTTTCTCATTAGGTTTTATAATACAAGTAACATATGGCAAACATGTTCACTGATTGTATCTTGTGACCTTTTATAGCATGACAATTAGAGTACTAGAGCTCAGAAACCCCAGTGAGGGAAAAAAGTAAGCTTACAAAGCTGGAGCCGTGGCTGTACTGGTGTCAGTTTCAAAATTAACATTTTGGTTCATGTGCTTCTAATAATCAATGACCCCTTTCTTCATGTACTTTTCGCAGGAAATGAATACAGCAGAAATTACTTTGACCCACTGATGTATGAGGAAATAAACCCAAGGCAGTATGGGATAGAGGTCAGCTCTGAAGACGAGTTAGAATTAAATATGTAATTTTTTTGTCAGAACATTCTATTCCATTCATTAAAATGAGGTGACGGGGATCATGATTCCACTTTCATTTAAATTTTTACATTCGTACTTTGCAAACTTGCAGAAGACCGGCTGCAGCTATAAGGATGGTAAAATGCGTACAGAGCTATTTTTTTGATCTTGGTGAATAAAATTAGTGCATGTCATCAAAACAGCTTGACGTTAATATTCCTTTGTTTCACAGAATCATTCCTGGAAATTGGTAAAGAATATTGAACTGTATGACATAATTTTATTAGTGCAGACATGTCAAAATATATTGTTTTGCTTATTTTTTTATTACACTTTCGTACAGTGTGAGTACCTCATATTAATGATAACAAAGCAAAAACAAAAATCATTGCTCTATTATTTTTTTCTGTGTATCTTTCAGAAGAAAAAATGTGTATATTAATGGTTTATATTTCACCAAATCTTCTTAAAAATTATCAGTAGAGATGCACACACACACAAACATACACACACACACACACACACACACACACACGCACACACACACACACACACACACACACACACACACACACACACACACACACACACACACACAAACACACACATATGCATTCTGTAAAATACTTGTCAACAAGTTTTCTTTTCATGTTAGCCACATATAGAATACTTTAGTCTTTAAAGTGTAACAGTTACATTTCCAAACTGAGTGTATACACACAAAAATAACCTCATATTTCTATTAGAGTGTATGCCCTATCAGATTTTACTGTAACTTGAATGCCTTATCTGTCTTCAGATATATAAGAGCATTGATAAAACATGAAGAAGAATAGCTCATATTGCAGAGGTCAGAATTGTGTACTTAGACAAATACAGTCTAATCACTCAAGGCATAGTGGTATACATTCTGGGAGAGCAACTTGGGTAAGAAACGTGTTTAACAGCTCTTGATCACAAATCACTTGTATCATGTATACTTAAAACATGATTGTACTGATATAGATGAAAAAATAAGTGCTAGCCACTATCCACGTTGTCATCATTTATGAATAATACTGCATTTATACAACATGAGTATATTATAGACCACTGTACAGCTTATAATTGTTTATGTTTTTTTTCTTCCATTTCTCCCTCTGTCCCACTTTATACCCATTTGATCCTACAGTCTCCTGGCATCAGAAACCCTCAAAAATGAAAGAGAATAATCTGATATTGTGGCTGTCATCCAGTAGGAAGTTAAGAGGCTATTGTGCTTTTAACAGATGTTTTCATACATCATCAGACAGCAGATGAGGTACAGTTCCCAGTTTCTCGGTCCATCTACAGGACTGTGAGGTTTAGCTGGAAAGTGTGAATGCTGTGGCTGTGCTCAAGCATCTACATCTCTGTGCACAGGAATGCAGTACAGGGTGCCTTGTGTTCCTGCAGCAAGACTAGCACTGACTTTCTTCTCCTTGTAGCAGTGAACCATACTTAGCCACTCTCTCCAGTACTTTTTTGCACAAGTTTCTCCACTGCTCAGGTTACTAATCAAACAGAAGTTATCAGTGGTATAATCAGTGTGTAAAACATCTGTACCAAGAAGCCATAAGGGTTAAGAAAAGTGCTATAGGTCAGAAGCAATGTCAACACTAAACTAATGCTTCCACTAGTCTTCATGTCCATTACTGGTCCTAGCTTGTCTAAATACAACAGGCTGTTTAGTGCTAGAGGAATTATAAGTTATGCATAACTGGCACTTTTTTTAAGCTTAGAGCAAAAGCCTCCAGCAGAAATGGTCACTCTGAAATAGCAATAAATTACCCTTGTCTTAAGCAGGAAATAGCTTCAGCCTCCTTTGGTGTTCTGCTGTAAAATGTTTAAAAAATGACACTTGGCGCAGACACTGGTGCAAGCATGGCTATCTGTCTTCTAAAACTCTAATCATTTTGTGGACTAGGGTAGACAACTTCTAGTGACCTTTTTAGTAACTTCCTAAAATATAACTAATAATAAAAGAAAGAGTTAATAACATACTGCATTATCAAAGCTTTTTATATGCTCTGACTTTCATGTCATATTGTGCTTTTAAGTCCAGTAATATGTCTTGTCACCAATTCTCCTAGTCTGCTACATCTTCCATGGAGGGATTCTTCTTTTTCTTTTGGCTTTTCCTGGTTAGGGGGTCTCCACAGCAGATCACCTGTCTGCTCATAATTGGCAGTGGAGTTTTACAGTGTTGAGTTGCCAGCCTGACACCCAACCTTCCACTGAAGGCACATACACACTCACACCTAGGGCCAATTTAGAGTATCCAATCCACCTACAGCATGTCTTTGGGATGTGGGAAGAAACTGGAGCATCCAGAGAAAACCCTTGTGACCACAGGGAGAACATGCAGACTCCACACAGAAGGCACCCTAGCCGAGGATCAAACCAGATAACCTCTCGCTGTGAGGCAGCAACGCTAACCGCTGCACCACCACATCTGCCCCTTCCATGGAGGGATTCTATTATTCATTAAATATCTGACAAAAATAGCACATTTATTTATTTGTTATTTCATTAGATGAGCATCCTAAATTATTAACTGTAAGAGTGCATGGCAGTATAAAAGTGACAACACTCCTCTTCCTTCCAATCTCTATTCCTGCATGAATTTTATCAGAAACCTGACAAATTCAATGCTATCCACTGCTGTATCATCCATTGTAAAATTCAGATCTGGCTTAGTAAAGCATTCTTCTAGAGTACAAGCCAATTCATATCTGTCAAGAGCTGGTTACAAACCTGCAAGTCATTCTTCACAAAGAGTGATGTTGCTACTTAGTGGTGTTTTTGCAGGACTGCTAAATGAGAATACATTGTGCCTAGCAGGCTTAATTGTTAATAGAAAGTGTTGTTATGCTTCTGAGATGAAGAACTTCCACTGTATTTAAAACAGGAAAATATAGAAAACTATGCAACTCCATTAACATCACACCACATAAATTCTTCTGTGAGGATAGTTTGAGCTGCCAGCTATATCTTAGGTACTTTCCCTCCCAGGATGTCTCTTACCCAGTTGTGTCAATATATTTATGAAATTACGAGTTGTGGTCAATCTGGTAGTTTCCTTCAGTGCTGGAGCAATTCCCTACCTGTTTACATATGCTAAAATTATTCTTCAATCTTGATCCTTGCAAGCCTGCATCTGTGTGCATAATATTATAACAAAGTATTTGTAGTCTGAAGCATTCCTTCACTTTCAGCCCAGCTCTAATGCAACCGACTACTGAACCTCAAAAGGGAGCACATGGCAGTGCTCTTTTCATATCTCAGCAGATACCTATGTATCCTCAATCCAGTTTAAAATCCAAGAATATGCACTGCTCCAGACAGTTTATAGTTAACTAATAATGCTGATTCAATCTCAGGTGTCAGTAGCTATGGTTGCAGTGCTGCTTAATGTTTTAGACTAGTGAACCTACTGAAGTATCATCCACAAATCATAATGCTAAAGGGAAGAGATCATCAAGTTAAACAATTTAAAGTTAGACTTGCTGGTAAAGATGGCAGTGAATAATATAAAACTAACCCACAGTTATCATTGGCATAATGTCTGGTAAGGATAAATGGCATGAGAGTTGTTATGCCATAAGCAACCATCATTATGCCTATGACTTAAAAAAAAAAAGAGTACTTTG
Source organism: Protopterus annectens (assembly GCF_019279795.1). NCBI lineage: Eukaryota > Metazoa > Chordata > Ceratodontiformes > Protopteridae > Protopterus > Protopterus annectens. The sequence continues at coordinate 1,230,199,691 of NC_056731.1, read as the reverse complement.
ACCTTCTCCACTGATTCTTCTTCTAAAGGCGATCCTGACATCCGTAAACTGAATAATCTCTTTAAGTGATATGCTAAACCCCACCATACCCCTTTCAGACCCTTTGTATTTCAAATATATAATCATTTCCTATTTGTTTATCATGTTCTCTTCCAGTAATGAAATTTAGCATATGTAGTCTTATGCTTTGCATGTGCCATGGGCCTGCCTGTCTATGACCTTTCTTCCCTCACAACCAGTTATAATTTTCCTCTCAGCCTCTTATTCTATTATGGCTCCTATTCTTTTTCAGTTTTCTAATGTTCCCATGTGTCCTGCATTCTGTACACTTGTATCTACCTATGTAAACTTGGCTGTCCTTCCTGAGATAGTGGACATGGAGGAAATGACAGTGTACAATTTACAAGCCATCAATGGTGAAATCCCTGAATGAAAGCTTGAACATTTCACTATTCTCCAAAGTCTTAAGGAGACAAGCTGTTCCTCCTCATCTAAGAGTCTTATAACCTGTGAACTACTATTGTTGCCAGAGCCAGATCCAGCACTATGTGGCCTAGGCAGCTGCCCAGGGCCCATACTGCCTGGTGGGTGGTGATTACTCTATCAAAGAAAAAATAAATAAAAATCTTCCATAAATTAAAAAAAGAAGAAAAATGAGCAAGTGATAGGACCTTGTGGAAAAACGTCCACATAGCAGTAAGCCCAGAAATCTCAGGACAAAATCCTAAGCCATAGGAAATTAAGTAGGAGACAGCAAAAGAGCAAAGCTGCAGTTTATACAGGGCAACTAAGGTCTGTTCCAGTGAGTGCAAATAACAGCACAGGAATGAACAATGTGAGTGCAAGGCTCCATTCTTTCCTTTCGAAGCAAATTTCAACAATAATGTGAATGCAAATTGTCTTTCACAGCAACCAATCCCCTAATTGAGTTTATGCAGTGCAACAATTAGATGGAATGAATTATCTTTTATGCCAGACTGTGTTTGTGTGTATGTGTGTGAAATGCCCCATCTAGAGGCACTGGCTAAGTTAAGTGACTTTTCTCAGAGTCAAACCCAGATCATTTATAATTGGGAAGTAAGTGCCTTAAATCTGCACACCATTAGCGAGGTCTTCTTTAGATTTCTTTCTTTTTTTGGGTTGTTTTTGTAAATCACTAAGAATTGCAGTCTGTCAATGTCACAGAGTTTTAGAGTTGTGTTCTTTAGTCCCAGTGGTGCAACAGATAGTACACTAGCTTTTGTTACTGAAGGCCATGGGTTCTCTTCCCATATCAGGTAAGTCAATTTCTGGCACTACTGTGCTGTGTAAGGTGGCCTGGGGGTGAGGAGTATGCCGCACTCCTGAGTGTGTCCCCCTTTGGATGAGATGAGTAGTGACCATTAACCTATTGTTGGTTTGCCTGCCATTTACTATTGCATATCACCAACACACCCTTCTTTAATGTAACATAGGCAATATATTTTTCAATGGCAGCATAGACTTCATATCATTTATAAAATTAATGCTAGTGCAAAACCTGTTATTTTATAAGTTTGTAAGAACAATATTTAAATATTGTCCTACCATTCATCATGGCATTGTCCAGGTTTCTTGCTCTAAGAGTTTGACAGGTATGAATACAGGGCAGTTAGTAGATCGGTGAACTGGGCTTCTAGTAGCCATTTTCAGTCATGACCTAATTATAACCTAATTGCAAAGTAAGTGAAAAGCTACAACAGAATGAAGAAGTTAATTAGCTTAAACAGCTAAAGAAAATAATCTTACCGCAACTATTAGACAATGAAATAAATTGGATGATAAAACTAGATAAAACAATTCCATTATACACAAAATATTGAATAGCAAGGTAACAAGAAAGAACAAGAAACAAAAGTGTGCTACTGCAGGTATACATCTGTTTAATGTAGTCTGGCATGGAGCTGATCTTCCTGGCATAATTTTCTCCCTAAAGAGTACAACAAGCTTGTTGCTACGACATTTATGGGTCACTTAAGGAAGGTCAGAAGCTTTTGAGAAAAAAAACTATTATTGCTTGATCAAAGCAGCACTGTATAGCCACTACAATTATTGGTGCAAGCCTGTATTATGAAAAACTGCACCCAAGGCCTTGGTAACTTTTAGGTTCATAGATTCATAGGTAGGTACTAGGCTATCTGCCCAAAGGCATTTATAAGCCTAGCCAGAATGTGTTGGGTTTCGCCACCCCTTTAGATTAGTTACCTGTGCCTCTGTCCAGCAGAGCCATTGAGGTGATCCCTGGGGTAAACATTCTGTTTCCCATCCACTCGTCAAGGTTTCTCTTGAAGAGAAACCTTTTCTCTATATTATGGCAGTTTCTATATAAACTGCACAAATGTAAGCCATAACAGCATGAATTTCTATTAGAGACTATATCCAGAGGCTCTTAGAGGCCTTTGATGCAAAATAATTCTAGGATAGGTACACTAAAATGCTTCAGTCACTTACACAAGATTGCTAGAGGAGGTACCCACAATAATCATTCAAGTCTCCTTTCATAGGCACAAAATTGTTCTGCTTAGACTAGCCTTCACAAAGCAAGTGGCAGCTGGAATAATTGCTGCACAGGCCATTCTTGTGGGCATTGCAAGGGCATCCTCAATAAAGTTGTAAGTTTTCAAATAACCTTGAAGAAATGCATCGAATAGCACGAGTCTGGTTTGCAGTAAATGAAATAAACAATGCCATAAAGGCTGCATTTTTAAATATGATACTCTTTCAAATAAACTGTATCGTCAAGCATGAATCTGTTTTACACATAGAGTTTCACCTGTGTCACACAGTTGTCACTATTAACATTAAAATGCAAGGAGAAAACATTCCATACATCAGCATGACTGCTTTGCACCAAATACAGTATTATCACAAAATCACTGTTGTAAGCAGGTCACATAACAGACAAGCTGTAGACATGCTTCATTTTTGAGAATGAGCTTGTTTACAACAAAAAAACACCCAGGGATGCCATGAGAATATCACTTTCAGCATGATACACTACTAGTTATCCCAGGTAACAAGCACCATCTACCAATGTGAAACTGTACATTACACAAACTATGCATAAGGATGCAGAAAGTTTATTTTGTCTTTAATAGAGTATAATTCCTAATAAACTGATCAAAATATTGCAATTACCTTCCAAGACCATTTATACTGATTTTACAAGAAAATTCCCAGAAACCCAAACGATTATTGCTACAGATATTTGAAATGACAAATGAAAGTGCAGCTGACTGCACCCTTCAAAATACAAAAAATCTTATCAGCAGAAAAAAAATTAAGAGCTTCCTCCCCACATTCCAAGAAGAAAATATTTCCACTTCATGAGACAAACAGGACTGTACAACCTCTCCAAGATCCAGAAGTCTTTTTTATCTTTTAAGATGCAGAGATCTCAATCTGATAAGAATTTTTTTATCAGTATAATAGTCATCCAGTTTCTGTTTGTCGTCTGGAAACTAATATTTCTTTCCCTTATGTCCTATTATTTACTTTAGTCTCTTGAAGTAAGAAAGCTCTTGACTATACTAGAATGCCTAAACACAGAAGACAGTGAGGTACCACAGATCCAACAAGCTGATGGAGAGTGGAGTAATGGTTGTGATGATATGGATCTTTTTTTACTGACAGCAAAGTATGGCATTTGGGTCACTATATGAGACTGCAGGTAGATCCCTAAATGAACCCAGTACTGGTTGACTAAATTAGAAGTTTTGCAAATTTGAAGGAGGTCAGATAGTGGTCCCAACCATACATTGTGTATGACACCTGATCCAGTGTGACAAAAGCCAGATGTAATACATCCAATCGCAATATGCAGGACTACTGCATGCAATGGCTTCTTCTGGGAAGTATATTTGTTTGAATCTGCAAAAAAATAAATGGATATTGATGTATGTCATTTTTTTTTACCTCAACAACAATTACTAGAAGATTTTTTTGTGCATATAGTGTATCGTTATACTTAAATTATTTTATAACATTAGTAGTAACATTAAGGAGTATGATCAGGTCTCCAATCATAACCATCTTTTTGGGTGTTAAGAGACATGGATGCCTAGAAATTTCTTCAAGTGCGATGCTTGAGAAGTGAGTCTAGGCATCTGTGTCAAGAAAACAAAACAGGGTTATAAATGGTGAGACCGAAGCTTTTACTTCTTTAGGCACTACTAGTTACATGAAAAATAGTGCAGGAACATAAAGTGACTTACCACCAGTCAAAGTCTTTGAAAACTGATAAACCTCTTTACCAGGCAGCAGTCAAAAATAATGTCCCTCCAAATAATGAATGGTTTCTGTCACACCTTTTTTTTATGAATGTGACACAGTAATGTATCTAACAAACTTTAAATCTCTACTACTATTAAAATTAAATCCAATACATTATAAAGCAGGTACTCTCACCCCAGTACTCTCATAGATGCTCCAGTCTTCACCTGTGCAGCTGCCTATTTGCTTAAATATCTTGAGGACCTAAAGACATAAACAGAGCACTATGTAATATGTATGTGGATGGCATGCTGTGCAGATTAAATGTGTAGCTAACATAGGTTCTATTAGCTAACATAGGTTCTATTTGCTAACATAGGTTCTAGTAGCTGACATAGGTTCTATTTGCTAACATAGGTTCTATTTGCTAACAGGTTCTATTAGCTAACATAGGTTCTATTTGCTAACATAGGTTCTATTAGCTAACATAGGTTATATTTGCTAACACAGGTTCTATTTGCTAACATAGGTTCTATTAGCTAACATAGGTTTTATTAGCTAACATAGGTTCTATTTGCTAACATAGATTCTATTAGCTAACATAGGTTTTATTAGCTAACATAGATTTTATTAGCTAACATAGGTTCTATTTGCTAACAGATTCTATTAGCTAACATAGGTTTTATTAGCTAACATAGGTTCTATTCGCTAACATAGGTTTTATTAGCTAACATAGGTTCTATTAGCTAACATAGGATTTATTAGCTAACATAGGTTCTATTTGCTAACATAGATTCTATTAGCTAACATAGGTTTTATTAGCTAACATAGATTCTATTAGCTAACATTGATTCTATTAGCTAACATAGGTTCTATTTGCAGTACTTAGCTGATACGTTTTCTTTACTTTCATCCTTCTCTTGAACATGGAGGACACGATTGTTGCTGCTTAAGTAACTGCAATGACAACAGCACTGATTCCTCATGCACTGAGTGCCATTTGCATTAATGGCAGTGTGGGCTAAACCATCTCAGGCCTCGGTGTTATACTGAGGCCCATTTATAACCCTCCTACTGAGCTTCAGGCTGTAAGTCGTATTTGCACCACCTCTGTGCTCTAAAAGGTATATTATCATCTCCTTCTCTAGCCATGATGTTTGCCCTTGAAGAATCACAAAGTAAAAAGGCAGAGAACTGGTGCCGAAATTAAGTCTCATGTGTCTCATTTCCAGGCAATGGTGGTCATCAACGGGCACCCCATTTGAGTGACTCATGGCACCTGCAGATTATTATTGTTCACTACGACAGTTTATAGTGTGAAACATAGAAGTCCTCAAAGCCAGTGTACACTGTTAAAAACATGCTCTATAGCAACTTCATGTTCAGGTGGGTAAATATGGAGTGACACTTCACCACCCCCAAAAGCACAGGCTGACCATGCATACACATTGCTGACCACAGGGAGCCAGGTATGTGCACACCATTAAGTATACTCCTGCACAATGTTTACCAAATTTACTCTTCACAGAAATTGAGCAATTTAGAAGCAATAATGAGGTGGGCCCTATTTAGCATAATCATCTTGTCCAAGCAACTGAATCAACATGATATAAGTGTGATGAGAAGTACAGTGACTCACTGAGCTATGGAAGAAAATGCTTGAGCTAAAAGTTATGTTCCTGCCTAACTTGCCTTTGGAATTTTTATCTTCCTCCAAATACATCTGCTTGTAGAAGATAAATGATACTAGAATATCTTTTTGATTATTATTATTAATAATCATAATAACATTATAATAACTATTATAGCTAACCTATATTATTATATATAATTATATTATATTATTATTATTATTATTATTAATCAGTTACTATAGTTATTATAGTTATTATTAGTTAATTATTAGTTATTAGTATTAATTATAACATAATAACCACAATCCCACCAATATAGTATACAATCCCACCACTCAGCCAACAAAAAATGGAGGGTAGGAGGGTAGCAAGTTTATGCCAAAATATGATTACTTACCCAGCTACACTCATCTAAATCCCTCAAGCTCCTCCCATCCTTATCTCATTTCCTTACAATCAACCGTCCCACCGTTTAACCCTTTCACCTCCCCAACCCATTGAATTCCCATTAATATCAACCTGACACCCCTGTTGAAGATTTACCAGGACAACTTCACTTGTGTCAAGCCTCATTTCATCAGCTACAATTCTGTGAATTCACTTTTAGTGTTGTATACATTACATATATGTTATTAGTCAAAATATTTGTAAAAATTATACTAACAGTCATATGTCCTTCATCAGTTACAATTATGTGATGGTTTTGTGGTAGATATGTGCTCAACAAATCTACATTCCTGACATTTACTTAAAGCAAGTAGATACAGATATCTAACTGTCTGGCACAAATGGACAGTACTATATGGCCAAGAAGGATAATAGTAATGAAGGATTTGTAAGGGCCACGTAGCAAGAATGCTCTTAAATTTACTGATTTTCATACAAACAGACCAATAGCTTTAAAACCATAAAAAAGACCAATGCATCTACTAGGACATCAACATTGAAACATAAGTCCAAATTCTCTGATATGGAGAATGACCTAATACTCCAGGCCCTCTCTCTCTCTCCAAGGCTGATGGCTCGTTGATCTGCCTACAGCTGACCACACCTACCATGACCTGCATTGGGTGAGATCATCACCAGTGTGAATGTGGTTGATGGGTAGGACCACAGTTAAGAGCTAGTGCACCACAGGGCCATGGATATGATCCCTGGTGCTACCTAAAGAGAAGAAACCATGGCACAGGTATGTAGGGCAAAAGGTGGGGGATGTCAAGTGTACCACCTCTCATGGAGATGGGGTTGTTAGCCTCTCTCAAAGGGAAAACCACGTTCACTGAGCCCAACAGTGTGATTCTGGATGCTGTGGCAGGCCCCAACACAGTAGCCCACTGCAGATGCTCCAGGTATGTAGTCCTAATTCACTGTCTTAGTACTTGCAAGCCCTCTTTACTTTTATGTAAAACTTAATTAAATCTGTCTGACTTAAGGTATGTAAGTACATCTGGGATTCAGCAGCTACATCCATCTGTACAAGATATTAGTCTTTATCATGTTTATAGTTATGAAACTCTATACATGTATAGTTGTGGTGCTGAGTCATGATTACACTGGATATTTTGTGCTTTGGGGTATTAACAGGTAATTCTTTATGCAGCACCAGCACTGTGGAACTGTCCCTGCTTGATGTGGGAGGACTTGCAGCTACTAATAATAATGTCAGGGATAAGCTGGCAAAATCAAAGGGAACAAAATGTGTGCTAGACAGAGGTAATGTGAGCACTACACTGCCAGCACAGTCCATGGATGCAGATTCTATGCCCGTGGATACCCAATTTACTATCAGATTGATGAAGACACTGTGAATTGAGTATACTGGCCCCCAAGTAGACAGGTGTCTACATCTGCCACAGTATTCATGGGTGCAGGTGTCAAGGATCCACATGAGGGGATTGGTAATGTTGCTTTCCAGAGAAATGGTTACTACCCATGCCCTGAGGTTGGTGCATCACTGGCTACAACCCAGAATATGTGCAGGGCCATTGTGTGTACACAAGCTAGTTCCTCCACAGTCACTGTGGATATAGTGATGGTGATATGGTGTGCATGATGACTTGCAGGAGTGCATTTCCCATATGTGTGATTCCTTGAATACACTGGATCACACAATGGAATGTGCAATGTCCTCTCTAGCTTAACTTCTAGAGATAAGAGGCCATCTGTAGAGATGGTTTTCTGCTACTTCCATAGCTTTTAGCCAATGTGGCCATTGAAGATCTTGCAACCACAGTACTAGCAGTTCAACAACAACACCTATTGTGAAGACATTGCCTCTCAGTAGTAGAAGCCTTCTCCATGGCCCTGGCCATTGTCATGCTTGCATATCTCTGAGATGATGTTGCTCAAGTTTATGCAACACACAAACCGTTATCCCTGGTCATGGCACATCTAGTGCAACTCCTTGCAGAAACAGATTTCAAGGACAGAGAGGTGTGCACAAAATGGTGAACTCTTTGCCATGCATGTGCTGGACCTGCCCAGTAGACCAAGCCAAAGTGCGGCATCTACTGCAGACTCTGTGTATCTGCTGACCCACCATCACTCAATCACAGTCCCCAGCACATCACTCACCCCTCACTGACCCCAGCCCTTCTGAACATTGAATCACTCCCATACAATTACTGATGTTTTATATAAAAAGCATGTTTTACTTTCATACTTCTCAGCACTCACAATCACACATTTCCCTAAGAAAGATATGGACTCTTGTACCCCTTCTCCATGTTTTTTCAACTGATGACAAAGGTGCCCTGTCCTTCATACATTGTTTCTTGGCTTGTGTATGTCTGATGGACAGCATGGATAGCTTATGCATCAGTTTCAGTACAGTGTATGTGCTTAACTCTTGTATACTATGTTGCATAGATATGTGCAACCCACTATCTCTTTGCTAGTTTCACAGCATATTGTGACCACCTGTGTCTGGTAGAATCATGTCTTCTTTCTGGCTGCTTCTCTGTCTCCTCATTTGACTCATCGTCTGCTGCCTGTTTAGCATTGCATTCATGAGCAGTATTTTTGTACGTGTTAGGGTTTTAAGGCATCATCAGATGAATCCAGACAACAAAGGTGTGTTTTCACCAGCCTGAAAAACATGTTCAGTAATGTTTATGGTTTGTGAATGTGCATAGATGTATCTATGGTCTACTGGAGTTTGTGGATAACTTATGAACATCATAACTCGTAACACCAAGAGCAATTGCCGTAGCTGGAGGCAAAAATTTAAACTAGGAATTCTCCACAAATGCAGGTTTATTCGAAAAAGTTAAGCGCTCTTGTCTTGACTAGCAAGACTTCATCAGAACAGTTAAAATGTAGTACTTCCTCTCTTTACTCTATTCCACCAATCAACATTTCCCAATCCATTTAAAATACATATATCTGAATATCACAATATTAATTCTTTAAAAGTACTTTTTGCCATAATATAAAAAAACAATAAAATATATATGACAATAATAGTAAAAAAGTTTTTTTTATAATTTTTCTGGTAAATGTCTCAATACTGGCATGATACTGAAAACATCATTTTAACCAGGGTAATTCGTGGCATTAGTCCTAATTTGCCACTTAATTTCCATCCTTTCAAGTTTGTTCTTCCAATTACCCCCCCCCCCGAGATCTTTCCCTACAATTTCACAGATTCCAAACAAAAAACCAGAACAATTAGGACTTCTTGTTAAATGTTTACTTAGGGCTTTGTCATCACCCCTCCTAATTGCATATAGATGTTCATAAATGCACCTACGGAATACCCTTTCGGTCTTACCAATGTAAAAATATTTACACTCCCGACATAAGGCTAAGTAGATCACCCCCCCAGTACTACAAGTACCTGGTGCTAAATACAATTTGTACCCAGTGTCACCAAGTTCCACAATAGGATAATTTAGGATGTATTTATAATATTGACACGCACCGCATTTTCCCATTCCTTTATTAGCTATTCTGGGGATGATAGGGTCCTCTAACAAGAATTTTATATTCAAATCTACTTTATAAACAAAATAAGGCTCATTTCCTAATATTTCCATGAGACCCTCATTGCACCTAAATAATACGCAGTTTTTTCTCATTATCTCTTTAAAATTCCCTGATGTTTCACCGTAGATTAATGCCATTGAATGGTTAAACTTGTTCATGCCATCTCTACCTTGTTGTATTACAAGGGTCTGCTCCAAACCCAAAAGCGGTACATATGTTGTCCCCCAGAGATCCATAACCTGTGAACAAATATTGTAAACCCAGTTAGTGGGGTACCCCTGTTCTATAAATAAACTAACCAGGGTCCCCATTTCCCTCTGCAGGGTTTCCTTTTCGGAATACATTCTAGCCAGACCATTTGGCCCTTTACTATGTTCCTTTTCACATACCCAGGATAACTACTATTAAACTCTAAATAATCATTAGAAAATGTCAGTTTCCTGTAGATCTTGGATACAAACTTATTATTCATATTATCTTTGGCCAATGTTATGTCCAAATAGTTGATGGAAATTTCATCAAAGGTACTAGTGAACCTGAACTAATCACATATATTATTTACTTCATCGATAAATTCTTCATATCTACCTTTGGTTTTCCACAAAATAAAGACGTAATCTAAAAAACGGAGGTATAAGGTCCAAAACTTTTGTTAAGGACTAGATAATACATGTTCCTTCTCCCACATGTACATAACTAAGTTAGCAAATAACGGGGCACAACTACTACCCATGGCCACCCCTTTTATCTGCCTGTAATACTCTCCTTCAAAAATGAAATAATTCTTAGTCAGTATAGTTTCCATCAATAACATAACAAAATTTGTCATGGAGTTGTTCAACGTTGTTAACTCCCTTAAGCCCTGAAAAAATATTCTATCCCTTTCTGATGTGGGATTGAGGCAAACAAATCAACTACATCCACCGTAGAAAAACACACCTCAGCTCCAAAGTATTGTTGTTTTACCATAGAAAGGAAATCCCAGGAATCCTGAATCAAATGGTCTACAGGCATTAAAAATTTCCTCACCATTCTATCCACAAAAACCCCCAAGGAATAAGTAGAACTGTTTTGAGAGGTTATAATTAACCTATAGGAAGGGTCCACGGTATCTTTGTGGGTTTTGGGAATCCCAAATATAGTTGGAACTGTGGGATACTAATTCTTTAAGAATTCAAAAGTTTCTCATTAATAACCCCCTGAAACAAGGCATCTTCCAGTAACATTTGAATTTTCCTATGTGCTAAATGTGTCTCATTCCTGGAAGCCAACTCATATTTCCCTTCGTTGTGTAACATAGTGGTAATATGATTTATATAGTCTGTCTTCTCCATTATGACCATACCCCTCCCTTATCAGGTTTCATGAACCTGAGTTTAGAATCACCTCTGAATTGATTTAATAAAAAGTTCTCTCCCTTGGTTAGGTTGTGGTATTTTAACTTACTCTTCTGCATGGTGTTATATATCTCCTGAGAACACAACTGATCTTTAGAAGCTATAGTAGGGTGCACTGGTGGGTTAAAACAACTTTTCCTTTTTAAACCGTCGTTTCTCCTACCATCATTAATGCTGTCTTTAAACAGATATTCAAGGTTTAATTTCCTGGTGTACAACTTTAACTCCATGATAGTATTGACCACGTCTGTTTTCCTGGATGGCACAAATTTAATTCCTTTTTTAAATAAGGAAAAAACATTTTTATCTACTTTTATCTGAGCATAATTAAATATGTTGAACCCTTGGTAACTCATCAGTACCCCGTTGAAAGAAGAATGAATTTCATTTGATTTTACCGGTAACTGTTGTTCCGCCGTGGGTAGTACTAGTTCGGACGTGTTTTCGCTCTCACACTCCCCTGTTGGTCTATAAAAGCCCCATTATTTCCAGTATTAATATTCTTGTTTTGCAACTTCTCAGACCTCCTTAACACTGGGTATTCATCAGCATAACACATTTGTGGTTCATCTCCCCTTAGTCCATCACTCCTAGTACCTCTGTGGTCTACCCTCTCTCCATACCCCTCATTGTTTTTTACCAAAATAAGATTTAGGCATGGGATAAGCTGTTTTACTTTTATATTCTGTATCATCCCTTTCCAATTTTTTTTGTTTTCTCTTTTTGTTGTTTTCAGCCATTTATTCAACTTTTGTAAACATATCCTCATATTTCTCAATAATCATTGAAAAATGTGAATCTTTTACAATATGTTCATTTAAACCATCAATTTCTGACATTAAACACTTAATCTTATTATTATTTAATCTAATAATGAACTCCATCAATTCACAACCATGTTGGTCAAACATTTGCAACAGTTCAGTACATTCTGCTTCACCTTCCATAACACCGTTCAGAAAACGGTAAATTCTGAGTCCTTTTGGCACCCTATAGTTCTTTATACTTTCGTTTAGGTATGCATTATCACATTGGAGATTATGTATTTTCGCTAACCTGGACTTTAAGTTCATTCAGTTTTTTGTCAAGATTCATATCCATTACTTTCTTCGCTGTTGAAAAATTAATTTGTTATTAATCCATTCTTTTAAGCTGGAATTTAACAGTCCTGTACTGTTAAAAACAGGGCTCTGACCACATGGAATCGATCCTTGTGTGTTGGAAGCCATTGCTCCACATGTTGGATCCCCACGTGGGTGGAACCACGATGACGTCGGCCTGGTGTCGTTGTCTCTATTAGCATCCGTGTATTCACCGCTCCTTTGTCTTTGTAGTTTTTCCACAGTCTGCTGTAGTAAGGTTATTTTATTAGTCAATGCTAGAACCAATTGCAACATATTGGTGTTGTTCAAAGTCTCTGCATCATTCAAAATAACACTGGAATTGTTTTCCTCCTCACTCAAAAGTAATGGTATTCCTGGATCACTCATTACGTTACTCCGATAGTATAATCCTTCCACAGGAGTTACGATCCTTGTGAAAATTGCCTACAAGAGCGACAACACTGAACAAACACTCAGAACCAAATACAGTGTGGAAAGAGCCCAAAACAAACAACTCGTAACACCAAGAGCAATTGTCGTAGCTGGAGGCAAAAACTGAAACCAGGAATTCTCCACAAATGCAGGTTTATTCAAAAAAGTTAAGCGCTTTTGTCTTGACTAGCAAGACTTCATCAGAACAGTTAAAATGTAGTACTTCCTCTCTTTAAATACTCTAGTCCACCAATCAAAATTTCCCAATCCATTTAAAATACATATATCTGAATATCACAATATTAATTCTTTAAAAGTACTTTTTGCCATAATATAAAAAACAATAAAATATATATGACAATAATAGTAAAAACTTTTTTTATAATTTGGAAATGAAACTTGGTGACACTGGGTACAAATTGTATTTAGCACCAGGTACTTGTAGTACTGGGAGGGTGATCTACTTAGACTTATGTCGGGAATGTAAATATTTTTACATTGGTAAGACCAAAAGGGTATTCCGTAGGCGCATTTATGAACATCTATATGCAATTAGGAGGGGTGATGACAACAACGCCCTAAGTAAACATCTAACAAGAAGTCCTCATTGTTCTGGTTTTTGTTTGGAATCAGGGAAATTGTAGGGAAAGATCTCAAAGGGGGTAATTGGAAGAACAAACTTGAAAGGATGGAAATTAATTGGCAAATTAGGACTAATACCATGAATTACCCTGGTTTAAATGATGTTTTCAGTATCATGCCAGTATTGAGACATTTAGGAGAAAAATTATAAAAAAAAACTTTTTACTATTGTTGTCATATATATTTTATTGTTTTTTATATTATGGCAAAAAGTACTTTTAAAGAATTAATATTGTGATATTCAGATATATGTATTTTAAATGGATTGGGAAACTTTGATTGGTGGAATAGAGTATTTAAAGAGAGGAAGTACTACATTTTAACTGTTCTGATGAAGTCTTGCTAGTCAAGACGAAAGCACTTAACTTTTTCGAATAAACCTGCATTTGTGGAGAATTCCTGGTTTCAATTTTTGCCTCCAGCTATGACAATTGCTCTTGGTGTTACGAGTTGTTTGTTTTAGGCTCTTTCCACACTGTATTTGGTTCTGAGTGTTTGTTCAGTGTGGTCATTCTTGTAGGCAATTTTCTCAAGGATCGTAACTCCTGTGGAAGTATTATACTATCAGAGTAAAGTAATGAGTGATCCAGGAATACTATTACTTTTGAGTGAGGAGGAAAACAATTCCAGTGTTATTTTGAATGATGCAGAGACTTTGAACAACACCAATATGTTGCAATTGGTTCTAACATTGACTATTAAAGTAATCTTACTACAGCAGACTGTGGAAAAACTACAAAGACTAAGGGGCGGTGAATACACAGATGCTAACAGAGACAACGACACCAGACCGATTTCATTGTGGTTCCACCCACGTGGGGATCCAATGGGTAGAGCAATGGCTTCCAACACACAAGGATCGATTCCATGTGGTCAGAGACCTGTTTTTAACAGTACAGGACTGTCGAATTCATGCTCAAAAGAATGGATTAATAACAAAGTGTATTTTTCAACATAAGCTTACCATCACTACTGTAGCTGTAATTTACATATATGCATCTGATGGCAGCATTTAGACACTGACTACCAGAACAACATGAACACATAGCTTTGTAGATAGAATGTGTACCTACTGCAGTGAGAGTTCGTTTATGTACTACCATTACAATTAAATGAATGGGCATATGAATGAATGGCAATGAGTCTAGAAATGCACAGTGAAGTAATTAGCCGCCCATCAAACTGACAGAAATGATTCTGAACTTCTTGTAGTAGGTTGAGGGACTTTATTCTCCATTGTAAGACATACCTATGTTATGGCAGCACAGTCTGTTAAAGGATACCTTCTTTCCAGTCTATAGTTCGACACAACAGTCAGCTATTGATGCTGTTCCCCTTTATTGATCGCTGCCTACCATTGCATCAGTGGCAGTGAAATAGTGATATCCAGTAATGGACATTAACTTGAATTCTTTTCATTCATCAGCTGCCATGATGGAAAAATGAGACAGATAAAAAGTCGACAATTCAGATGCTGAAACCACAGGAGATATGAGTCAACTACTCAGCAAATATGGACCTTTCCAGGAATCAGCTAGTCAGTAGTCAGATATCACGCAAATATGTGTCTTGTATGTCAATAGCATGTTCTCAGTCCTAGAATCATTACTTCATTTCTTTGAAATCTTGGACTCAAATGAACATTATGATGATTTATTAGGAGATGTCCTGACCAGTGTACATGCAAACTCAGGGAACATTTATCTTTCTTATGCGATAGCCTTCTTGTAGTACATCTACATGTGACTGGAGCACACTGAGTGGATGTGAAGGTTTTGTGAATGAGGAAGGACATACTAATTTGACTTTTTGGGATTCCCAGTAGGGTCTACATTTATGAAAATAAATTGCAAATTTGATAAGGAAAAAGGATTCCCTGAAATGTTGCCTGTATAATAGAACTGAATGCAAAGGTTTGACACAGTCATTGCCACTTAATAAGGCAAACATTTCAAGCTGCATTATCATGTTAGGGAGTAGAAGAAACCCAAAGTATGTAAGAAATGGACCGTGATAGTAGACTAAAATAGAATGTGAGAAATTTGATGCAGATGTAGTCAGATGTCGGACAAAAAATCCGTCATGTACTGGAACTGGCCTAGAGTAGTTTACTTTGCAACATAGTGTGATTAAACTTACTACTGGGGCTACATGAAATACCCACAAGGACAGACACAAATTATGAACTTTATTATGGTGGACTATGACAATTCAGGCCAACTGATGTATGTGGGCTGATGCACAGTGAGAGAGAGAGAGTCTGTGCATGAAGACAGTTTTGAGCAGTTGTCATCAGTGGTTCAGGGAAGCACTTCAGCATCTGCTGTATGTTTAAGCTTGTTAAAATGCAATATGATTTAGATGAAGAGATGTGCATGGGGAATGCAGATTATTTTGATTTACCTTTTTTGAATTAACATTTCACTAAATGTTCCTGCCGACACCATGAAGATATACACTTCTGAGTGGCACATGTATGGTAAGATATGCACCAGAACTTTCTAGATGGTAACTAGTATATCTGCACTACACTATAGGCACACAGGCTGGGGTGAAGAGCATTTCATATTAAGGAAGCCAAAGTGTCATTGTACATACAGCTGGCAACTGCACTTAACAGCTCATTGAAGTAAAACAGATTGCAACATACGAGTGTTACTGGGACATGTTAGAGAACTTAAACCTGTGAAAGGTGCTTCCATAATCTGCAATCATTGGTCCACTGCTTGCTTTCTGGGAACCATGAATTCTTCTGTATCTTAGCAACATGTTGCACTAAATTGAAAAATGTTGATTTTTGGAATTACTAAAGTGGGGGCACCTCAGAAATTCTTATGGCTGGATTTACAGAAGTGAGGCTGCAGTCAGAGGGAGGAGGGGAGGAGACAGCTGCAAATGTTGAGAGAGAAAATGTAGTTTTCAGAAAATAAATTTACTATTTTGTGTGGAAGTGGTAAACTGTTGGATGATGCCATCAAACTTGGGCTTTATACTAGAAGAGCATATGACAACTGAGAGAGAGATGGCTTTATATAATCAATACTTCAGGATATGGATGTCTTTCCTGGCTCCATAATTAGTGGTTATCATAGATAAGGTGTGCCTAGGTATTACAAATGAAAGTAATAGTAACTGGAAAATGTTATTGTGGTCATTCTGAAAATTATGCTGGATATTTGCTTCATGCAGTTAATCAGTTTGTATGGGTTGAACTGGAATAGAGGAACAGAGACAGTGAGTAAGCAACAGTGTAGCTATACATATGAGGATTGGTGCTTTATTAGGAGCAATTTTACTGATACCAGTTCTTCTGTGTTAGGGAGTAATATGTTTAGGCTCTGGGTTAGGTTGACAATTGGTCATAAGGAACTAGTCAGGAATGAATTTTTATATCTTTTCCCTCCTATCATGCCTGCTGAACATCAATACTCACCTAATCAGTCTCATCTAATTCATTACTGTACCACTGACAAGTCCCTAAGTTAAGGGCAAGAGTGGATTAAAAGAGCTGTCATACAGGCAGCCTTGAGGTAGATTGTGTTCATGCCTACATCACAGCAATTGAGGACATTACTGCAAAGACCCAACCCTATCCCCGGTGGCTGATATAATGCTACATGTCACTGTAAGGCCTCTTATGCTCTCCGCATGCATGTACATGCTTGAGCATAAATGCAGCAAAGGCTAAGGTCACTAGTTTGCAATCTAAAAGCTCATCATCCTGGTCTTGGTCATGTCTTTGCTGCACAAGTTTTCACTTGCATGGTGTTGATAAGGCAAATGGAACTACACCTCTTTCTCCCAAAGGACGACGTGGCATTGGCTGTTAATCCCAATTCTCCCTGCCTAGCTCTTGGGGCAGCCAAACTGTTATTTGAACAGGTGTTGTTTGGAGTGTAGTCATGGCTTTACCATTCTCTCTCATGCAGCCTGACATATTTGGAGGAAAATTGAGTTGTATCGAGCGAGATGGAAAAGTCTAAGGAGGGGTTTAGAATCATTTTATTGCATCATATGTTGTAAATAATATGATTGACAGATATCTTCTACTTAAGAATCTTGTCTTTTTTTATTATTATGGAGACACAATTTTATGGTTTGGCTATTGATTTTCTGAACTGACTATACAGCGTATCGATGTGTATGTGTTTTCATTTTCATATCTGCACTTGCTAGTGGATTCTAGCCAAGAGCACGTTACATAGCAGATCTTAAACTTATAAATTATTTGAGGAAGGGATTCTGTATAATCATGCCTTGAGTCAGCCTGATGACTTGTATAACCTGCATTTAGACAAGAGATACTGTTGTAAGTCTTGAGTATGTGTGTGGTTCTGTTATTTTGTGGTACTGAAGGCAAACTGCATGAACAAGTGGTAGGTAAATAAGAAGAATAAATTGATGGTAGATAAGGTAGATGTCAGGAAGTTTTAAAAAATTTTTAGTTTGCAATGTGAGGTAAAAAATAATATTCCTTAGAATAGAATTAATAGCTATGCAAGCTAATAAGGCATGCACTTTTTCAGAGAACAAATGTTTGGAATGGGAGTAATATTTCCCTTTTAGCAATACAGAAGTTGGAAGGTAAATTGTCTATATCCTTTTATATCCTTCTTGAGTGAGGGTTTCATTATTATTTTAGAGGTTAAGGAGAAATATAGGAAATTCCACTCCTTTCTAAATCAGGAATTCTACAAGCAAGCTCATTTCGTCGGGATAAGCCTATGACATACATCAGTAAGTATGGCAAATCATTCCAATAAAATGGAAGACTGTTGTGTACATCTTAGGTGAAGAATGAATTAGACTATTTGAGAGATATCTCACAAAAGTACTTTTTGGAATGAGGAAGAGTTGTTTCAAAATGAAAAGAGAATACAACCAGATGAGTTGCAGATTGGCAAAAAGTATACAATAAATATCAGGCTATATAATAAGACGGAGACTGCAGAGCAGTCAAAAAATGAAAACAAAAATACTGTCTTGACTTTTATTATAGTATTAACTCTGCAGATGCATTCCTGCTGCTTTCTTGAGTATATATACCTCTGCCAGTACCAGTCAAATATTATAACATCAGGTGGTCAATTGTTTTCTTTGTAGTGTTATCCATCAATGGATCGCTATAGGTACTAATATTTTTCATAGTTTTTTTCTGCATAGTGGCCTGAAAGGGATAAGGATAATGACATGATTGTAATTTTTAGCTAGGATATGAATTCCCAGAGACAGCATTTTTATTATATACTAGAACAGTAAATGTCACATGTTTAAACATGGTTATGCTTTGACCACAAAGCTCTACTGAATAGCAGTGTGATTCATCAAAATCAAATGCAGTCTTGCCTTAGCTGCACTGAAATTGCTTTTCTAGCTTGTGTAAAAATGTCTGAACTATTGCTTTATGGCCACATCTGTCTAGCATTCCTAGAAAAATATAAATCTCAGCTTCTCTAGCATTTACAAAAACACAACATTCCTTCCAACATTCACCATGTGTTTTGGAACAGCTATAGTTCAAAATCAGCTTTTATGTCTTGCATGGATTTTCTTTGCAATAATAAGTAAATCTATCTGATGCATTTTTTTTAATCTTGAAATCATTTCATACCATCAGTTTTGACAACCTCTTTGAAATACATGTTCTATAAAGACTGTCTCAAACTACCTCATGTTTGTTTGTCAGGTACCTGAATGAGAGGGACCAAATTGTTCACTGAGCAAGTAAATTTTCTGTTCAACTCCTTTTTCTTCCAAGTATCAATCATAGATCAACTTTCTGACCTCAATGTTTCACATTGTTTCTTAATAAAGTTTGAAAAATTTACAGCAAAGCAATCCAGCTTGCCAAGCAAGACTCAACTGCCTTCTACATGAGAATAAACATAGCTGTGTTTACTGACAAAAAACTTAGACCTTCTTTAAAATAATGCAGAATTAAAGTTATGCAGATTAAAGAACAATCCCAAAACTCAGGCTGACAATTTATTAATGCAGATTTGTGGCTACCACTGAGTAAAAATTAAAATTTAATCTACATATCACATTTGCTACTCTTAAGAATCAATATAAATTTCAGTCTCTTAAATAAAGACAGGCAATAAATGAGAGGTTATAGTTAAGTCTCAGTGTCTGCTGAGTATCAATTCCCAAGCTTAGTTTGTTCTCTAAATTTTTAATTCTCTTATACATAGCGCAATTGTCTGAAGTTGACGATAACTACAAATCTAGGGGTAAATTTGCCAGAGGTCACCAGCTTCAATATAGCAGGGTGCTCTTCTCTGATCCCAGCAATGTCTTTACTTTATACAAACTTCATTTGTTTTCACTTTAATCACACCTTACTTTTTTTGCTAATGTTATGATCAAAATTAGTCAAATATAGTCAAACATGTACATGTGATAATCAGTCTTTACTAATTTGGCCTATAAGGATTGCATGCAGTGTTTATTAAAAGTGTGAACTTGTCTACTATGCATCATCACTAAAAATCTCCATGAATTGATAAACAATATGCAATTATTTTTGCTGGATAAATGGCACATTTTTTGTGCAGCACAGTACTAAAGTGTGCATTGCTGTCTGCTGCATCTGATTTAAATGAGTTTGCTTGTGACTTCAAACCTTGTTAAGAACTAGGTCAAATCATAATGAATGTATAACCATTAAATAGAACTGGATCAGTAGCAGTGCTATATATTTTATTTGTTAAGGTAAGGTTACATTGAAAATGTTAAATGCTTCTTATTGCATTTTTTAACAGAAGTGATTAGGCCATGGTTCTTATTGTATTTTTTTTAACTGAAGTGATTAGGCCATGCTTCTTATTGTATTTTTTATCTTAAGTGATTAGGCCATGATTCTTATTGCATGTTTTAACTGAAGTGATTAAGCCATGCTTCTTGAGTTACCTCTGTTTTCAGTGGCAGATAGTGTCGCATCTATGAACCACATTATGTAATCAAGAAATAGGAGTGCCATGATTATTTTTCAAACATATTCTGACATCAAATAGCCTTTGAACTGTGAATGTTAAATCTGTAAAATTTTTGTTGTATGGGCCTAAAACACCTAACATTTTAGTTTAGCATATCTTTTTCCTGGTTTCCTGATACTGCAATGTCTTTTAGTTCCTCCAAAAATGTGCTGCTTTTTCCTCTCTGTGGTTTTCACATGGTACTGCAGTTTCCTCACAACACCAGAAATATGCAGGTTGATTGACTTATTTAAAATGTTCCATATATCTTTGCACTTAATTTTGCCCTGTGGCTTAGTTGTGGTTGAACTAAAATCCATGATGTCCAGTTTACTTACTTGGTTAATAAATAAAATTAAACTAAAATAGCAAATAAATGCATGAAGAAAGGAGAGAGCAATCTATAGAGAGATAGCTAGATAGAAAAAAAAAGAATTATTGCCACATGAATATTTATTTGATGCTTGTTTCAGTTATTTTGAAGCTCAGTGATTAGACTAATAACTTAAAGTGATGTGAATATCTTTTTTGCCACTATGATATAAATCAAGAAATTCACTGCCCAAGTAATGAATTAGTTGCTTTTATGCACAAAAGTGAAATTAGTGAATCAAGGAGGTGCTATATAATTTGTAAAATGTGCTCTCTATGGAAATCCTTATCACATCATACCACCAAAGCACTATCTTTATTGAACCTACAGTAATGGGTGTAAAAAACATTATGAAATGAAAAAGATACATTTACTAAAGTTGAGAATACAGTGTCAAATACTACATCCAGTGGCAACAAAGCCAAATGGTAAAGGAATGGCAAATGGTA
>NC_056731.1:1230098467-1230173467 GCF_019279795.1 Protopterus annectens | reverse complement strand
TGGAAGATTTGGTCATTAGAGATTGATGGATCTAAGTCTTTCCAGTATTTAGAAAAAATGACGTATTTTAGATTTTTAATTGAGAGAATAAGTTTGTATTCTCTTATTTAATGATAGCAGGTTCCATAAAGTTTTAAAGGTTTTAATGTCATTAGCATTTATGATGGGGTCCTATATAAAGCAGCAGCAAAGGTCATGAATTTGCCTTAAAATGATTGTGTAGCTTTTGGGGAGGTTCAATTGAGTTCTCATTTCAGTAATAGCTTTATTTTTGAAGGGAAATATATCAAAGATGGTAATCTCCTTCAGGAGGGGGTATTTGCTTAAATCAATCATCTTATTATTTATTTTAAGATTGGGGTTAGATTGGATAGGTTGTAGTGTAGTAAATGCATTGTATAAGTTTAATGATTTGAAAACCTTTTGTAAGATGGTGATTTTATGTTTTATGACTGTGTGTACTCTGATATGTTTTACACTTTCATTGTTAAGGAAAGGGAGGGCTTTGAGATTAAAGTAAAATGTTCTGATATAGTTTTATAGGTCTTTTATCCAAGTTGTTGACCGCTGATGTGAGTTTGGGGTATAGTCAGACATTATTATTCTGTTATACCTGGTGATGTCATGATATAGTTTAAAGTCAGGTAGCCCTAAGCCTCCATTGTTTTTGGGATAGATTAGTTTGCTATAACTGATTCTGATTGATTTGGGGAGCCCAGATAAATTTGGAAATAGTAGAATGGAGGGCTTTAAAAAATTATTGTTGATAGTTATGCTGGAGGCAGTAAAGATATATAAAAACCTGGGAAAGCAATTCATTTTAATTATGGCTACTTTAGCAAAAAATGAATGTTCAAGATTTGACCATCTGTTGAGGTCTTGTTGTATTTTAGACCAGAGTTTTATAATATTGTTTAAATAAAAGTGTTTAGGGTCTTGGTGGAAGAATATTACTAGATATTGCAAAGATTTATTAATTCTGATGCTAGATGATAAGGAATTGGTAGGTAATTGACATAGATGGTTAACAGGAAAGATAGTTGTTTTCTTTAAGTTCAATTTGTAGTTCGAGAATGATGAGCAAATGTCATTAGAGGATAATAGTTTCTGAAGATTCAAGTTGGGTAGAGAGTAATATATATTTAGATCGTCAGCAAAAGCTGATAAAGCAATTTTGGTGTTAAAGAGAGTAGGAATATAATGGAAGGTTTTCTGAGAGATTAGAAGGAATAGAGGTTCAATGTATAAATTAAATAAGTAGGGGCACATTGGGCAGCCTTGTCTGGCTCCATTCTTAATGCTGATATGGGAGTATAGACTTTTGCTAAATTGTAGGATAGTGTGGGCCTTAGAATAAAGAGTTTTAGATAGCTTGTATAAAATCTGTGGGTATGTCAAAGAAGGGTAAAATATTAAGAAGAAAGTCCACACTAAGTCTGTCAAAGGCTATAGAGGCATCAATGGTTAGCGTATATATTGGAGTGTGGGTATGGTTAGAGAGAGTAATCATAGTGTCAAGTGTGAGGGTATGGTCAAATGCTTGTTTATGTTGTATAATTCCTGATTGTTCATAGGAGATAATGTTCGGGATAATGGGTTTGACTCTGCTTTCTAGTAATGATGCAAAGATCTTCATATCTAGATTTATAAGAGGGTGACATGTCTATAATTCAGTGAGTTTTTGAGCTCAGGGTTGATTTGGGAATAAGAATCATTTTGGAAACATTTTGATGTATATCACGTTTTCCATTTTTGGTAATGTAGTTGAACAGATGGAAGAGGAAGGTAGATATCTTTTGAGGAAAGGATTTATAAAATTCTACAGTGAGGCCATCAGTCCCCAGAGCTTTGTTGGGTTTAAGTTTGTTGATTGTCATGATGATTTCTTGTTGGGTGATGGGGGTTGATAATGTTTTTTGTTGGTCTAGACTGAGTTTGGTAAAATTTAGTTGATTTAAGAAGGCTTCTAAGTCCTGCTTGTTTAAGAAAAGGTTTGGTGGGTTATAGGATTGGGTGTATAAACTTTCAAATATTTGTATAATATTTTGGTTAGTATGGTAGAGCTTGTCTTGGTAGTGGAGTTCTGTAACAGTCAGGGAAAGTTTGTTTTTGTTAACTATTCTTGCCAGAAATTTGGATGGCATATGAGACCATTCAGAATAATTTGCTAATGTCATTCCTGATAAGATAATTTTTCTCTGTTGAGAGTGTATAATGTTTGTTGTAGTTGGGTTATTTGTTTCTCGGTGTCGTGGTTAAAGTTTGCCTGGAGTTCAGTTTCAAGGTTAAGAATTTTATTTTTAAGGGTGGATTCTTTCTGGAGATGTATTTATTTTTTTATAGTATGACACTTTACTTACAAAGGTGCCTCTGATTATGGACTTAATAGAAGCCCAATAAATGTCAAGATGTAAGGGGTTGATGTTTTGATCATTTAATGCCTGGTCCAGGATGGTATTGATCTCATGTATCAATTTTTTTTTCCTTAAGAGGTTAGAGTTTAATATCCAATCATACCCTCAATGGATAGTAGCTTGGTTAGTATTCAAATCGATAGTTAAGGTAATCATAGAGTGATCAGATAGGTATCTGGGTTCAGTACGAAAAGAATTTCAGTAAGAAAAGAATAACATGACCTGTGTATATTTAAGCTTTTTAAGGGGAATACGTTTTGAGGTTAGATGGATAACTTGGAGGATTTGGTTGCTAGAGATTGATGGAGCTAGGTCTTTCCAGTATTTAGAAAAAAATACATCTTTTTGAGTTTTAATTGAGAGAATAAGTTTGTATTCTATTATTTAATGATAGCAGATTCCATAAAATTTTACAGGTTTTAATGTCATTGGTATTTATGATGGTGTCATCTATAAAACAGCAGCAATGGTCACAAATTTGCCTTATAATGATTGTATAGCTTTTGGGGAGATTCAACTGAATTCTCATTTTAGTGATAAATTTTTTCTTGAAGGGAAAGATATCAGAGATAGTAATCTCCTTCATGAGGGGGTATTTGCTTAAGTCAATCATCTTATTATTCATTTAAAGATTGGGGTTAGAGTGGATAGGTTGTAGTATAGTAAATGCATTATATAAGTTTAATGATTTGAAACCCTTTTGTAAGATGGTGATTTTATGTTTTATAGATGTGTGTGCACTTTGATATGTTTTAAGCTTTTATTGTTAAGGAAGGGGAGAGCTTTGGAATTAAAGTAAAATGTTCTGATATAGTTGTATAGGAGTTTTACTCAAGTTGTTGACCATCGATTTGAGTTTGGGGTATAGTCAGATATTGTTATTATTCTGTTACACCTGGTGATGTCGTAATATTGTTTAAAATCAGGTAGCCCTAAGACCCCATTGTTTTTGGGATAGATCAGTTTGCTATAACTGATTTTGATTGATTTTCAAGCCCAGATAAATTTGGAAATAGTAGAATGGAGGGCTTTAAAAAAATATTGTTGATAGTTATGTTGGAGGCAGCAAAGATATATAAAAACCTGGGTAAGTGATACATTTTGATTATTGGTACTTTAGAAAGAAATGGAAGTTGAGGTTTTGCCCGGCTGTTGAGGTCTTGTTGTATGTTAGACCAGAGTTTTATGATATTGTTTAAATAAAAGTGTTTAGGGTATTGGTGGAAGGATATTCCTAGATATTGCAAAGATTAATTCTGATTCCAGATGATAAGGAATAGGTAGTTAACTGACATAGAGGGTTAATAGGAAAGATAGTTGTTTTCTTTAAGTTCAATTTGTAGTTCGAGAATGATGAGCAAGAGGATAATAGTTATTGAAGATCCAAATTGGTAGAGAGTAATATAGATTTAGATCATCAGCAAAAGCTGATAAAGCAAATTTGGTGTTAAAGAGAGTAGGAATATGGTGTAAGGTTTTCTGAGATATTAGGAGGAATAGAGGTTCACTGTATTGATTAAATAAGTAGGCGCACATTGGGCAGCCTTGTCTGGCTCCATTTTTAATGTTGATAAGAGCGGATAGACTTTGTTCATTTGTAGGATAGTGTGGGCCTTAGAATAAAGAGTTTTAATAGCTTGTATAAAGTCTGTGAGTATGTCAAAGCGATGTAAAATATTAAGAAGAAAGTCCACACTAAGCCTGTCAAAGGCTATAGAGGCATCAATTGTTAGCGTATATATTGGAGTGTGGGCATGGTTAGAGAGAGTAATCGTAGTGTCAAGTGTGAGGGTATGGTCAAATGCTTGTCTATGTTGTATAAATCCTGATTGTTTGGAGGAGACAATGTTCAGGATAATGGGTTTGACTCAGCTAGCTAGTAATGATGCAAACATCTTCATATCTAGATTTATTAGAGTGGCAGGTCTATAATTCTATGGGTTTTTGAGCTCAAAGTTGATTTGGGAATAAGAATCATTTTAGAAGCATTTAGATGTATATCACTTTTTCCATCTTTTGGTAATGTAGTTGAATAGATGGAGGAGGAAGGTAGATATCTTTTGAGGAAAGGATTTATAAAATTCTGCATTAAGGCCATCAGGCACTGGAGCTTTGTTGGGTTTAAGTATGTTGCTTGTCATGATGATTTCTTGTTGGGAGATGGGGGTTGATAATGTTTTTTGTTGGTCTAGACTGAGTTTGGGGAAATTTAGTTGGTTTAAGAAGGCTTCTAAGTCCTGTTTGTTTAGGGAAAGGTTTGGTTGGCTATAGGATTGGGTGTATAAACTTTCAAATATTTGTATAATACCTTGGTTAGTATGGTAGAGCTTGTCTTGGTAGTGGAGTTCTGTAATGGTTAGGTGAAGTTTGTTTTGTTTAACTAGTCTTGCCAGAAATTTGGAAGGCATATGAGACCATTCAGAGTAGTTCATTCATGTCTTTCCTGATAAGATAGGTTTTCTCCATTGAGAGCGTATACTTTTTGTTGTAGTTGGGTTATTTCTTTCTCAGTGTTGTGGTTAAAGTTTACCTGGATTTCAGTTTCAAGGTTAAGAATTTTATTTTTAAGGGTGGATGCTTCCTGGAGATTTATTTTTTTTATAGTATGAGGCTTTACTTATAAAGGTGCCTCTAATTATGGACTTAATAGAAGCCCAATAAATGTCAAGTGGTAAGGGGTTGAGGTCTAGATGCTTTAATGCCTAGTCCAGTATGGTATTGATCTCATGTATCAATTTTTTTTCCTTAAGAGGTTAGAGTTTAATATCCAGTCATACTCTCGACTTGATAGTAGCTTGGTTATTATCCAAATCGATAGTTAAGGTAATCCTAGAGTGATCAGATAGGTTTCTGGGTTCAGTATGAAAAGAATTTTTATAGTTAGTAAATACACTGGAGATTAGAAAGAAGTCCAGCCTGGACCAAGACTTATGACATAAACAGTAGTAGATATATTTGTTTTTGAGCGTCTATATTACATAATCTAACTTTTAAAATTTCAAACGTCATATGGTTGACACCATATGATCGAACTTTTAAATGCTCAAAAATGTAATAAAATGTAATAAAAAAATATAAACCAAAGAAAAACCCTACCTGAACAGTTTAAGCAGGGGGCCAAGCCCCCATGCACCCTTCATGTGGGGGGGGGTGCACCCCCCACACCGCCCGGTCTTTAAATATGCCAACTCCGAGATAGCACTACAGTGCAGTAAAGGGAAATCTTCCCATTCTGCACTGTATGGTGATCTCCATTGAAACATTCAAACTTTTAAAATTTTGATCATTGGTGTTGACCATATGACGTTCTAGCTTTTAAGAGTTCGACGACATGATATAGACCCATTTTTGAGATTGTTGGTAGATTGGAAGACATGGGGTCAAATAAGTTAAAGTTGTTTTTAAGTTCCATAACAGCAAATCAGGCATAGTTATTGTGTTTGGTTTTAGGGTTCGATCTGTCAAGTTCAGAGTCTTGGACAGTGTTCCAGTCCCCTTCTGTGATGTAATAGTGGTTGGGGAAATCAGATATTATTTTACAAATCGACATTATAAATGTGTGTTGGTTTACACAAAGAGCATAAAGGTTTAATATCAGGATGGGTTTGTCTAGATAAGCTGGTTTAGTTGTTATGTAACACCACCTTCCATCAGGGTCCATGTCATATTTTATAGCATCTTACTGAAAGTTTGTTTTAATAATAATTGTGATTCCTGAATTGTTTAGGCTTTTGCCAGAGGCTATGATATTCTTGATCCATTTTTTCTTTTGGGATGGTTTCCATTGTTCAGGAAGCATATGCGTTTCCTGTAGGAGGATCAGGTTAGTTTTAGATTAAAAGAACAGATGTAATAATAGTTTCCTTTTATTTTTCCAATTGAATCCCATTAACGTTCCATGAATCAATTGTCCACATACTTGTGTATACATTTATGGATCATTAGGACAGAGATGTGAAGAACATAAGCAGTAAAGTAGTAAGGTAAGATAGGACATTGGCATATAACCCTTACTGCATCATATATGTGCCTAATCACTAGTCTACTATGCCTGGAAGAGAAAGGGATAGTGGTTGTTAGAGATCTAAAACTAAGGCTAAAATAAGATTGGGATATTATCAGTTCTCTTACATACATTTCTTTAGAAGCATGTAACCCCAAAATTAAAACATATAGTAGACAGAGTATAAATAGCATAACTTTCTAACACAATGACTGCTAAACTCCCAACTCTCCATTTCTCCTAAAAAGGAAGAGTAGATATGAGAGCTCTGAGAAGTAGTGTTATTTGGAATGTCCCCATATGGATTGGATGTTTTATAATGAAGTTAATATAATATCATGAAATAGAAAAGATATAATGTGAAGTATGTATAATGTTTTATGTGGTACGTACATTATGGGTTCAAACATGGTGCTATATATTATAAGAGTCATATATATTGTTAATAACAGTTAGACTTGAATTTGAGTGATGATTGATAAGACATAAATTATATATCATTGGGTGGTAGAAAAACAAGTATGTCTTGGAGTGAGTACAAGACATTAGTGTTAGATAATGTAATTGTACAAGTCATAATAGTAAAACAATAAATGTTACTGATGTAGAACACTAGGTGGCCAAACTATTAAGGGTATTACTTTAGTTTGGTCTTACCCCATGGACAGGAAAATATTAGTGTGTGGTATACAAACCAAACTTATACAAAATGAGCAGTACAGCGTATAAGATTCTTAGAGTATTAGTGTTAGGATATGTATAAACATATAAACATATTAACATGTTGACATATTTTTACCTCAAAGAGGTAGTTAAGAATAAAATATTTAACAAAACAATGAAGTTAGTACACTATGACAACCTGTCAAGCTTACATGTTATTAAGTACAATTTAAAGCAAAACATATAAGGTTAACAGTAGTTAACTGCTAGTTATGACTATGTTATGCTCATATAATACTTTCATAATCAAGGTGAGCATCATAAATACTCTACTTTGATAGAGAATAAGTTTTAGGAACAGCTGCATTCAATGTTTCCCATGAGGTGCTTTATAGGGTCTATGTTAATTGAACAAAATGTCGAGCACAACATACTCAACAACGTTTGATCGATCATTCATTTAATCGGACACTCCAAATGTGGAAATTTGGAGTTCAGAAATGTTTTGGTCAGCCATCCCAGTCAGTGTAGCATGTGATGTAGACATGCTACACTGTTCAGAATGGTGACATCACAGGCTGCTTTGTTTAATATACCAACTCCGAGATCGCTGTACATTGGGGAAAGGGCAATTTCCCGGTAATCGCTTTATTTTAAAAGTAGGTGTGTTAGTGTTTGAATGATGTGAGTGTGTAGGGGTTTGTATGCGTTGGTTGTATGTGTGTGTTTTGTATGTTAGTGTAGGGGAGGTGTGGGACAAACAAAATCTTTCGATTTTGTTTGTTTCAGGCTTTTGAGGGTTCGAGATTTTGAACTTATGATCATAGTGTGTCAAGTATGTTGTACTCGACATTATGATCGTTCGTTCATTTAACATAGGTCCGCTTTATAGGTCTTGCCTTGCAGGTTATAGGAAAAAGCATCCTTTAAAGTAGCTGTGGAAGGCAATGTTCCTGCACATTAGAAGTAATGCCATTTACAGATTTAGTCTTTTTTAGAATCACCACAATAAGCATTAAAAAAAAAAAAAAAAACTAATTGAGGAGAGTTCATCAGTTAGTTCTGTTTTGTAATTTTGGTTTACACCAAGAGTCTGATGGACCACGTGGCTGTAGAGATGTACATTCAGTCAAAATAAGCAGATAGGAAGTACTGAGTTAATAATAAAAACAGCACATCTGATGAGAGGCTTACAGATTTGTAAGGTCAGGGTAGCACGGAGACAGTTGAAATATAGGGAAAATACAGTCTGCAACATTCTGACAGTTATTATTTATTTATTTATTAATTTATTGGCATTTGTTAACCGGGTTAGTCCAGCTGGGTTTGTGGCCCATTTTCAGTGGAGACCCGAGGAGAAAAGCTCCAAGAAATAAAAATACAATTTTAGAATAAACAGTTTAAAAATAAATGCAAGGACAGTTTTACAATTCCATAAGTAATAGCGGATGCATGGACAATATTACAAAAAATTCAATACTTAAATTCAAGGAAAAACTAATTCTAAAACTGTAGAGTACCAAAGTATGTACAATATGTACAACAGAGAAAAAAATTAATAAAAAGCAATTTGGGGAGAAATATTATTTAGACCTACGATCTGTAATAACTGTCATATGTAGATATGAGATGCACTAATTCAAGTACTGTAAAATGCCTGAAATATATACAATATGTACAACAGAGAAAAATTATCAGGAGAAGACTTACTTGAAACCAAAAATGTTTCCTGCAGGTTATCTGTTTTTCTATATTCCTTCAGTCATAGTCATTGCAGATTGAATATTCCCAGTGTATATGAGCTTTCTATGTAGTTGCCTCTAGATTGAAACTGCGAAAAAAGCCATATATTGATGCAGTGACACATTAAGAGAAAGATTTCTTCTGGGAAGCCTCAGGCTTGAAAGGGGAAATACATGCTTGCGAGAAGTGAATGGCTCCACATCTGCCTTTATATTTGAAAATAATGGCTCCCACTCGTCAAAACTATATCTGATGGCTTATTATCAGCTTTAGGTGTATGGTAAGTGATAACAAGCAAATTTTACCTTGTTTGGATAGGATTAGATCTCCCATTGTTAGTGAATGATCTCCCAGTGTTAGCGAATGCCGTATTCACGGCTAAGCCATACTTGTTATCTATTTATTGTCATTTTCTTAGTAATACTTAGCTCACGGATTGTGCTAAAAGCACTGTGGAAGATTTGTTTCACTTTGGTGATGTTGGTAGCAGAATATTTGACTCCCTGATGCTGGAAATGTAGGGTGTTAGGATACTTCATTTGGAATTTGATTTGTTTCTGGTTCAAATAACTGCAAAAGGGAGTTTTTGTCTTTCCATTTTTATTTGTAGTGTTAAGTCCTGAGCAAAGAATATTTTAAAGACATTCCAGACCACATGTTTCTTTCTTTTTGCTGCTGAAAGGATTTTGGTCACATGCTGGTAGCTGAGTAGTTTAACATAAATTAGTCTTAGTTTACTGGAATCCAAAGGGGGTTGAACAGGTCAGTGGGCTCTTTCAATGGTTATTTGGTTTGCTTCATTAGTGTTTTTGAGTAGGGCTCCAAAAATAGTCAGGATTGTTTCCAGTAATTTAGTTTGTCAACATTTTCTGGAATACCTCTCAAAATGATGTTATTGCATCTGGAGCTTGCTTCTAGGTCCAGTATTTTTTGCTGCATTTCTTATATGGAATTGTCGAGAGATTTAGATTCCTTCTGTAGTTCATCAATATGGACTTTATTATCAAAGATTTTGACCTCTGATTTTTCCAATCTGGTTAAAATTTGGTTGATTGAGTCACCAAAAGTTTTTAACTTGTCTGAGAAACTTTGTATGGCCAACTGAAGTGGCTATAGTGCTAGCCTTAAGTCATCAAGATTTGTAGATTCAGGTTTATTTTTACTGGATGCTTTGCTGGTTTCCTGCTGCTTTACAGTTCTAGGTCTTTTAGATGAAATGTCTTTTTCTGGAGATACAAGTACTTAAAACTTGGTTTTGCTGGTTTGAGTATTTTGATTATTTTTGTTGTTTAGAAATAGAGAGATGAATACAGTCCACTGAATAGTCAAGACAGCATGCATACAGAGCACATGTGAAGAAGTCCTGGCAGTATCCAAGGTAATCTTCCTTTTTTTAGTTATCCCCTTCTGTTCTTAAGTGGTTTAATAGGTTGAGGGAGTTAGTCTTGCTAGTAGTCAAGTTTTATTTTGTTGATAGAACAAAGTCTCTGTCAATAATAGCAGATTTTAATAATATTTTTGGTAGTGCTAGGAAGCTGCAGTGTCTATAGGATGGTGGTCATTTTGATCTTAATGTAGATATTTTCAATTGACATTAAGGATGTTTGATCTCACAGTCTAGAACCAGCTGGTTGAAGAAAACTTCCTTGACAAAATGAATGTTGTAAACAATATAGATATGAATATGATTATAGAGTGATACTGGAAAAACAAGAAGAAAGAATATGTGAGAAGGGTAGATAATTTATTTTATGTTATATGGGTTATTTGTAATGAAAGGCTAAAAACAATTTGTTTAATGGGAATAGATTTTGGTTGACGTATTGCAAAAAATTAGATTATGTTTGTGGAAGAAGGTCTTGTGGTCAACAATGTAAGAATAATAATGATAAAAGTATATTGGAATGTGTAGATACATACCTGTAAATGTGTATATTTTGTAAACACATAAATAATGTATTGCTACGTTGTGAATTAAAAGCCCCCTACCCTTTTTAATAGGTCTCATGGGTTCTTTTATGTCCATCTGAGCCACCTCCAACTGAAACAGATCAGACATCAGTTTAAAATATCATCTGAAGGGCAACACATTCAGGAGTGCAGCACCTTTATTATTCTGCACTACAGTGTCAAGAATCCATTTATTTTGTATGGGCATATAACCCACAGCCTTCTGCAGCAAACACCATAGACACAAAGATTATTATTCCTTGGTGGTTTTAAACATGTTTCAGTTTTTGGCATTGTCAATTCCTTCCTGTTTCATCTTTTATGAGTGACATTTTGAGTGGTTTCTTGGATGACATGAAATAATTTTTATATATATTTCTTTGATTTTATGTTGATTTCCTTTACCAGTAATTTATTTATTACCAGTTTACATATGAAATTCTGACACCGAGTAATCTTAGTATACCACTTTTTCCTTATTTTAATGGCTATTATCACTTTTCCCATGGATTTACATGATAGCATTGTTTCATCCATACCTCTTAACTGCTTAGAGCAAGAAATCTGGACAAAGTCATTAATAAGTGTGGGACAAAGGCCCAAAAAGAGGAAACATGTTTAACTATTACTCTTACAAACTTAGAAAGTTGATACAATAACAGGTTTTGCATTAGTGAATTTTCTGAAGGGTAGGAAGTCTGAAACTCAAATGTCTGTCATTATTTTCTAACTATAGTCTTTAAGGATTTTCTACTAATTTGCCAGAAAACCACAATTTTATGAAAAATGGACCAAACATAAGTAAAGAGGGGTATGGTTTCATCGCATATTATACCACATGATTCTCTCCTTCTCTACATTATCAGTTTTCATTTTCTCACTATTAATTTCTCATTCTCTTCCTTTACCCTCTTTAATACCCTATACAAGTTTAAAGAATCAAAATAAACAACTGGATTTAATAATCCCAATCCTTCTTCATCTTCACATATATACAACACATCTCTTTTCACTGAGTTTAATCTTGAGCCCTGTATGAAAGAAAACACTAACTGCACAATTTATTTTTCATATTGTTCTGGTGTCATATACATATTTCACATATATGCTATTGTCCCATTAAAACAGAATTGACCAGATAAACCTTTTTCTTGGATGCTAATCTAAAGTCCTCCACCTAAGACATATTTCTTTCATTTCTTTTATCAAACCCTTCCATTGCCTCATAATTCCCAAATTTTATCACTGATAAAATACTTCATTCAATGAAAAATACACCCCTCAAATTCTCACATCCCCTAAATCCTTACTTTTATCATTATCCAAGCTCATTGCCATTTCTTTCAACATCCATTAAGACAAACCAGCACTTCACTCATCCATGTGTATTCTTAGCAACTGCGACTATATCAGCTGCATATGTCAAAACTGCTATAAAATCACCACTTTATTTTGCAAAATATCACTTGCATCTTTCATTTTATAAGCTAGTTTACTCGCTACCATATTCATTACTAATACAAACACTATCCCACTTATGGGACATCCCTGTGTTATGCCACAATTCATATGTATTTCCTTACTCAGTCACCCATTTACTAACACTCTCACTCTATTATTTTAATATGCTGATATACACTCTGCTAATTATATTAGCTATTCTAGACCTTTCCATAACATCCCTCAGAGTGTCATGGCCTACTGTTTCCACTGCCTTATTAATATCACCTACCGTAAGTTTCACATCTTACTCTTTTACTTATAATATCGTTCACAATTTCTCATATCACCAATAACAATTTGTGGTATCTCTTTCCTTTTATACCATATATACTTCCCTCCATAATTGTCCTCATTCTTCTTTCCATTCACCTATGTATTATTCTCATTAAAAATTATACTATATATTATTTAATGTGATGGGTCTCATTTTTATTGTATTCTTTTCATCTTTCTTCCATATAAATTGTAATATCCGGCTACATAATTCTTAAACAAACTCTTTATTTTTAACCATTCATTCAAAACATTTATAAATCCAGTCTCTTTGCCAATCCATTAATTTTTTGTACATTTCATACCCTATACCATCTGGACCTGATACTGAATTAACATTTAATTTCCTAAGTATTTCATCCAAATCACTCATAGTACTTTGTTTTTCAAATTCTTCCTTAATTCATTCTTATTTTTTTTACTTTCTATTCTCACTTCTATTCTTATTTTTTTACTGCTGTACATATTTTTACATGATGTATACAATGCTGATACTTAGCTCTTGTGCTCTTTTTACTTCTCCTTTTACATTTTCATTTTCTCATTATCCAAATATCCTCATTTTCTATTATACGTAAATATGCAGACACTTCTTTCCTTCTCCCTTGTAAATAGTATATCTGCTTAAATAGTAATGCCTTAATTTTTTCAATTTATTTTATGTATTTCTTTTTTCATATCATAATACTCTCTTAGATTTAATTTTAAGTTTCCCAGTACATGTCTATAAATCTTTCCATGTTTCACCTTCACTTTCTTTCTTACATCATCCTGCTGTTGGGTAAAATACTTTTTATACTTTTTTTAAATTTCAATCCACCATTCTGGTCAATTTTTATGAATATCCTTCATGGTTATATTATCTTTTGATGACTCCAATGCTTCCCACTCTCCAAATTCACCCCACAATTTCTCATTTATTCTTTCTTTCCCTTTCCTATTTTAATATACATCCTTTCTTCAGTCACATCTATCTATATGAATAAATGGTCTGAAAAAACTGTCTCTGTAGTTTCACCATCTGCTACAACCAAACCTTCTGATAACACAAAACATCAATTTCAGATTGCTCCTCTTGTATAAGTCCATTGACTTTTATTCCACACTGCTAATTTATCACATTTTATTATATCTTATATTTTTATATTTTCCTTATTTACAACTTTACCTTAAGTCACAAATAAAGTCCCCCACAATTATGTTCATGTTAACCACCACTTAATCTAATATTTGATGACACAGACTATCTCATTCCTTCCCTTTTGTATATGCATATAATGCTATAATTCTATAAACATATTCCCTCTACCTTTCATCCACTACAGTTAAACTTTTTCATCCTTATCAATGTTATAGCTAATATTTTTACTGTTTTTTTACATGATACAGCCACTGCAGAACAGCCTTATAGGTTGATAGGTTCATAAGTGTATGTTAGGTTAATGGCCCTGGAGCCTTTACAAGCATAGCCCATAGAAGTGCCCTGGCATCATGCCACCCAATGTTAAATCCCAGTGCCTCTATCAAGTACAGCCACAGCAGTGATCCATGGGGTTGACTTTCTATTTCCCATGCACTCATCAAGATTTCTCTTGAAGAGGGCCAGTGAGGTGCTCTGCTTGACATGTATGGAAAGTATTCCAAAGCATGGATCGTATGTGGGTTATGGTCCTGTCCCTCCAGCATGTTCTGTTGATTATGGTAATGAGGTTGAGGCCTCTGTTGTGTGTGGTGCAGAGGGATTTGGATTTCTTTAGATGTAGCATTTCTAACAGAGCTGGGTCAGACATGGCTTTGTAAGTCAAGCAGAGATTGCCTCTTAGTAGACTATATGAGAGAGAGAATAGCTGGAGTTTTTTGAGTTTTTGAGTTTTATGCCTGGAATCCTCTTCATGGGGTACTTTTGTGGCCTTTCCAGCTGTTGCATGTGTCTAATGAGGTGCATGCCAAATAAGGCATTATACTCGATGACTGGTCTAATGAGGGAAGAGTAGAGAGAGAGAGAGACGATTACCTCATTCTTCCTGGATGCAAAACCCTTGGTAACGAGATGTGCCACATAAAAAAACTTTCTGACCAAAGTGACAATGTGGTGGTCAAAGGAAAGGTTGCTGTCAACCTGTGTTCCCAGATCTCTTATAATGCCTTCAGTGTTCAGTGGGCACCCATCAATGTGGTAATTAGTGGGAACTTTGTTTTTCACAAAGGGGATGATGAAGCATTGTTTGGCATTAAGCTTAAGGCCATAGTTTTGACACCAGTCATTGGTCTCAGTGAGGCCTTTCTGTAGGATATTTACATCACGTAGGGAGTTAATGGCTGCCAGCTTGCAGCTGTCTGCGAACTTGGTAAGCCAGAGTTCCTCTGTGTTGGCCTGGACTTCTGAGAAGTAGATGCCAAACAGGAGAGGATCCAGGACCGATCCCTGTGGGATTCCACTCATGACTGGTCGGCAGTCTGACTTGGAGTCTACTACTTTTACACTGTGGGTTCTGTCTGTGATCCAATTTGCTACCCACCTAGTGATATAAGGGTTGATGTCTAATTTGGTGAGTTTATCAATAATTACTGAGTGGAGAATGGTATCAAAGGCCTTAGCCAGATCGAGTTAGGCTATATGCACTCGCTTGCCCTCATCTACAGCTCTGGTGACTGACTCAAAGAAGTCAACCAGGTTGAGCAGGCATGATCTACCTTTCACAAAACCAAATTGCATGGGATCTAGTGTTTGGAGATTCCCTATATCCTGGTTAACTGGGTCCATGATGATGCACTCCACAGCCTTACATATCAGACATGTCAGGCTAGTAGGGCAATAATTCCCAGGATCATTTCCCAAATTCCAAATTATATTTCCACCCCACATTTTTTCTGTTTGCAATCTTTCTTTTCTTGTCAGGAATTTGACTGTCTCTAACAGAATGATATCAACATTATATTTAGCACAGCATTCCAGGACCTCTATCCTTCTTATAATATTAATAATATTCTTTGAATTTACTGAAAGCACTCTAAAATTATTACTTTTTTTTCTTTTTAAGTTTAAGGGAATTAATTTACATTTGTACTTTCTTATTTTTTATTCTTTTAACAACTGAATATTTTTCTAAGTTTATCTACAACTATTCCTTGATCCTCAGAATCAGATTTTCACTATTTTTATAAGTGAAACACATATAAAACTACTCCTTACCTTTCTTTTTAATCTTTGATTATCCGTTTTTAAATCTTTTTTTTCTCACCCTTACCCTAACACCTATCAAATTTCTTTCCCTAACATCCTTTATAAAGTCTTCACAATCATTTGACTTATCACTTTCAATGTCTTATTCATTGTCAACACTCTCATAACATTTTTATTTAAGGTATCTGTTATTAGTTTATCCTCTTTTTCATTAACCCCTTTCCACTTTTCCCCTACTTCCTCATTATTTTCAGATATTACCATACTTTCCTCATCAGTCTGTTCAACATTATATTGCTTTTTCTTTTTACAATTGGACTTAAACACTCTTCATTTGTACATATTCTACATTCTTTTTTATATGTATTCATCTTATATTTTCCTCTCATTGATCACATCTTAGTTTTGCACACTCATTTTCAATGTTGTTCTGCAGTGGCTGTATCGTGTATCCACAAAATTTTTTCAGCTGTCCCATATACACAATTGTTCCATTATTACCACAAACACACACATATATATATATATATATATATATATATATATATATATATATATATATATGAAACAATTTGTAAATGGTTTATCATATCTTTTTCTTCATATTTTAAAATAACATTCACTTCTCACCCCCATTCCAAATACCCTCTTTTCTTTAACTTTTACAGTATCAGAAACTAAATAACACATACACAATTTAGTATCCTTTAACTCAGTTTCTTCACTGCAAAATTGCACAAACACTTTTTTAATTGAATCCTTTGCACAAAATATCAATTCATTCCAAAGGTAACAGTCCTTCTGTTATCACAATTAAACAAAAATCTTTCCATTAAGTCTTCAGTCTCAAATGTTAAATCACATAATGTCTCCTTCTCCAAAAGAATTGAGAGTCTAATGTCTATTGCTTCAAAACCCAAAGGTAACACTAAATTATCTCAGACAAAATATCTATTTCTTCTTTCTTATTCAACAACAAACTTTTTTCTTATTAATAAAGTTTACAGAACCTTTTGTTCTTCTACCTGCATCAGCATGCCACTTTCCAGATTGCATTCAACCTGTAACATTATGCCCTTCCAAATCATAACTTATTTCCTTTTTGCCCAACTCATTGTCAATTTCAAAAACATGTTCCATCATATCCAAATTGAAATCTTGGACTGTTCTCTGGGATCATCTTTGTTCAATAAACCAACCAGCTTTTCATCAGGCAAACCTCCATAAGGAATTCTATTTACAACAATGTCATCAAAATCCTGGAGTTTAAAATCAGTTGAACACTGACTATTTGTACTATCCACTTGCTTCTCAACATTTTTCTGTCTGACAGAACCATACTGATATCATCGGCAACAACTATCTTCTCCCTGTATTATTGCACAGCTTCTTCTAGTCTTCATGCCAGGAACAGAAGCAGAAAGTGCAATTGCAAAAACATTACCCCTCACAATGAAAAAAATATTTTTTTTATTTATATACATAGCTTATATACAAAGCTTATTATTTATATATATATATATATATTTATATCTACATTATTTACATATATTTACATACTTTTATATTTTACACATTCTTTTTAGTGTGTGTATCCGCATTTTTTCCACAACCAAAATCGTATTTTCTCCAAACTTTTTGCCAACATGCATTTTCCATTAAACTTGATTTTTATTAACTCTTTCCATCCATATTGTCCATATAACATAAAATATAATTCTGTCTTTTTTTTATCTTCTTCCTGGTTTTAACACCATAAAAACATATTCAATCATATTTCTTTAAAATATTACATTTACATATTTCTTTCCATAAATCATTTATCCTTATACAATTGAAAAACACGTGCTCCATAGTCTCATATCTCTACATGAATGACATATTCTGTCTTGTATTTTTATATGGCATATTTACCTTAACAGGTAAATTTCACATGTATAATCTCCATAAAACATCATTGGATTCATGAGTCTTTTTGTACCATATAAATCTCATTTTTATTTCCTTGTTTCTCTATTTGTAAATCATTCACTGGATCAATATAATAAAAAAAACTTTCATGGTATTCTGATACCATTCTTTTCTATCTTTCTCAATTGTATTTATTTTTAATTTCCATAGCATGATTTAACTTTGATACTCTTTAAATTTGTCATTTACATCTTCTTTAAGTGCTTTACCTGCTCCATTTTCCCCAAATACTTGATATGTATTTTTGACAATAATATCAATAATATTTTCTCCTTTTATATAACATTTCAATGTTTTATATAAGTTTATTGATGCTGTATAAACTACAGGATTCAACAGTCCCAGTCCACCTTGTTCTTTTTGCATATGTAATATTCCTCTCTTGACCAGAATCAACCTGAAACTCCACATAAAGGAAATTAATATGCTCATTAACTATTTTTCAAATTTTGTAGGAATCATAAAATTATCTGCTATATAAGCATTTTTCCTATCACTACCATATTTATCAATTGAGCTTTCTTCCTGTTTGAAAATTGAAATGATTTCCAAAATAAGTTCATATCTGTTATTTGTTTAAATAACATTTTCAATTGCTTTTCTACATACACATTTTGCCCAAACTTAATCCCCAAAACTTCTATAGCCTCCACATTAAATTGTATATCTTTAATGTTTCCTATCAGACCAAAACATTTATTTTTTTATTTATTTATACATAATACAATTTAATCTAATAATGCATTTTGCTTTTGAATTACTGTTTCCATATGTTCTTTATCACTTGTGATTGTTACAATGTCATCAGCATAGGTATACATTATTGTTAATTGTATTTCATTCAATATTCTATATCCTGCAATGTCTGTCATTTTATTAATTTTGTTTACTATCATATTCACAATCAATGAAAATATAATACTACTAACTGGACATTCCTATCTTATTCCAGATCTTGTTTGAAGTTCCTCACTATTTCATCCACTAACATTAAGTCTTAAATTAGGCATTATACTATTCAATCCCTTAGCTAATATGGACATAAAAATTTTATAATCAATATTTAACAAATAAATAGGGCAATAAGAGGAACATAACTGAGGATCTTTTACTTGTTTTAAAATAGGAGAAATTAAAGTATATTTCCAAGAAGGAGGTCTAATCAATTCATGTTTAATTACACAAAATGCATTTAAAAGTATTGTTAGTGTAGTGTCTGGAAAAATGTTATATATGTCTGGAATTATAGCATCTAAACCTGGGGTTTTGTTATTTTTTAGATTTTTAATTTTGTCTTGCAGTTCCAAAAATGATATTGGTTTATCCAATATCTAGGTTTGTTGTATTGATAATTTATTTTTGATATTGCTTTGAATGAATTTATCAGTTATAGTATCATTTTCTAAAGTAATACTTTTATCATTAATTCATTTATAATGAATTCTGAATGTATCCAATATGTCTTTTAAATCTGTTTTTTTTGTGGAATTATTAACCATATACTTAATTTCATTAATATGGTTTAAATTATTTGTTTAGATCTAAATGTTTAGGATTAACAGAGCAGGATTGTAACTTAAGCCTTTCCAAATTAATTGAAACTTTGTAGTTTAATACTTCTAAGTATTTTTTGATTTAATGTTGTCAATTCAGAGTGTGAAGCCTCATCATTAAGCTTTACGTTTAGCTTTATTTTATCGATTTTAGTTTGCAGTTCTAACAATTCTCTATCCTATTATTTCCTTTTTAGAAGAAACAAATTCTTAATTCTGCCATAAAAGTATACCTTTAATGAATCTCATAGTATAGTGTCTGATACCTCTGCATTATTTTCATTGTACATTATTGTTAAACTCCAAAAATGTATTAAGCTCATTTAAAAAACAGTCTTTAAAACCTTTATTGTTAATATATAAGCCAGAATCCTCTGTCAGTAAATTAAATCATCATAACTTACATAAACATTAAAAGTTATGGGATTATGATCAGAAAGTGATATTATGTTATTAAAACTTCATGTAGTTTAGAAAAAAAAGATTATTAGAAATGAAAACCTTATCTATGTTTCTCTGGGTTCTAAATCAAAAGGGATAATGAGTATAATTAAGGGAACTTGCCATTTTTAAGTCATAAATATCTCTTAAAGTCATTGAATTAATAAAACGATTTTTTTTATTGTACTGGTATTTTGGCTTTGTTACCTCTACAGGTATCTCTATCAGATAATAAACAATTAAAATATCCAGCCAAAATGATTTCACCCCATACATGTAAGGCTATAATATCTAAGTACTTCTCAAGAAATCTAGTTCCCAGTCCAGATATCCAATATGAGTTAATGTATAACATTCCTTATTAATTTCCTGTACAGCCAAATGCAACATTCCATTTTTATCAGAAAAAATACTAAGAATTTTAGGCATAGTAGGAGACTTTTTCCACATAAGAGTGCCTCTTCTTTTAGTTCTGTAACAAGAGTCTGCTAAAATTGAATAACCATTAAAGGGCAGTTTATCTAAGTCCTTTTTAAGCATGTCAGTCTCTTCCAGAAAAATTGCATGTGATTTATGCATTTTGATAATCTTAAGTAAACTATCTCTTTTCATATTATTATTAAGGCCATTGATATTCAGTGATAGACACTTACATGCTAACATCTAAGTAGAATATATTTAAAACATCTGTAAAATGATTTTATATACAGTTTATTATAGTTACCGTTAAAATATTTTATTATGGATGAAACAAACAATTTATCTTTTAACCATTGAAACAAAATACTATATACCTTCACACACATGGAACAAAGTGTTCCTGGTTTGATTAGGTTGTTAATCAAACCACCCGCTATCCACATCTCACACACCCAATACTCCATGTTAGCCGCTGCCCAGAATGAAAAATTAAACAATCAACAATTTAATATATAAAAAACATCGTAACACATTACTGTTGCAATTACTAAAGTCAAATATATTCCATACCATATTACTAAACATATTAATGAAACATGTATATAAATTATGTTAATATATATAATATGAAACATACAACAGGAAACAGAAGAACTATTCAAAAACTATTTGAAAAAGAGAAAAGAACAAAATTA
The DNA here is from genome assembly GCF_019279795.1 of Protopterus annectens. Classification (NCBI taxonomy): domain Eukaryota; kingdom Metazoa; phylum Chordata; order Ceratodontiformes; family Protopteridae; genus Protopterus; species Protopterus annectens. Next base: position 1,230,152,654 of record NC_056731.1, on the reverse strand, counting down.
CACATACACACACACACATATATATATATATATATATATATATATATATATATGTGTATGTGTGTGGGAGACAACTAATTACTATTTACAGAAATAAAGATAAATGATGCAATATATATGTGATTATAATAGATAACCAATGTAAATAAATTACTAGAACTTCTTATATTAAAAGTTAAACTATTTAACACTAATGACAATTACTAATTTTGTTCACCCTTTCAAAGAATATTAAAGCAAAGTGATTTACTAGTAATAACATTCCTACAAGTATAGGTTCATCACCAGACTGAAATGAACAGTTCAAAAGTTTTAGTTTATAAACAAGAATAGCAAATGTTAAAAGTATAAATGTGTATATATATATATATATATATATATATATATATATATATATATATATATATGAATACATTAGCAACTTGACATAATAAAGAGATGAGGACTATCATGCAAAACAGTACTTTAACCAAGTTATTTGTTTTGCATCAGTGTATTTGCAATTATATCTAGGGCAGTATCTTTTATCTAAATCTAGTCCCATTACCATATTCAGTAATTAAATAAACTCATCTTATAGATCAGTTGGCCCCGTAATTTTGAAGGGGTCTATATTAGAACCGCAAAAGTCCTATTCACCAAATACGTAAACATTGACACATATTACATGAACCAGGAATACACCGAGTGCCCTAAACCACAAAATTCAAAATCTCGAACCGTCATAGTTGTCCAACCTCACCACCTGCTACATACTACCTACTTAAACTAAATAAATAAACCACATACATACACTAACCAAAACCCCACTTCTAACCCTAAAGCAAATCTTGCATATACTACCATGTATGCACTTACCTTAACCCACACCCTTACCCTAAGGTCCGGAACTATCGCACACTTACTTTACGGTGTTATACCGCAGAAGGGCCAACCATGATGATTCGACATTTTGGATTTTGTGGTTCAGGACAATTAGTGTTTTCTCTGTTCAATGAATACGTGTTGACGTTTCCATATTCGGGTAAGTGGACCTTTGTGGTCTTAGTAGCGAACCATTTTGAAGCACCCCATAGGATGAGCCGTATCAAATCTCACTGTAGCAACCCTCTTGTTTAACAGATTTGACATCTTGTTTAAACTATTTAATATTTATTCATGTATTGAGACAAGCTTAGACAACAGTTATAAATGATCCCACAGTAGCAGTACCCTGTGCATTACAAAAGTAATTTTATCTACCTATTTATAACCCATACCACACACTTGACTATTACGCTTCTCCATGTGTTAAAAAATTGTGCATGTACCCTTTATAATATGCTCACATCAATTTTGCATTAATGTGTATTGTCTCTCCTGTGTTCAACATTCTTAAAATAAGCTTTACAGATATGGAATGGTTGCTGCCTACTTTACAGTGTAGGTATTCTGTGACCCAACTATTTATTTAGCCTTATAAACAGGATTGAATTATCTCGTATTATCATGTCAAGGGCTGCAATTACGATCATAAATATTAAAATGTTTTCAGGAAGATGCTAACATTAATGGACTGAAAACTCCCTCATTTAAGAAATAAATGTTCAGTATTACCTTAAGAATTAAAGGGTAAAACAGTTGATCTTGTATGTAAGAGTTAAATCATTCCCAGGAGTGCATACATGATATTACTAGTGAATTAGTATATCTATCAGTCATCAGGTGCTTCCCCATCTATTTCCACAGTCTCCCGTAAAGGGCAACTCAAATCTATGTAAAACCATACACGAGGAGCCACTTTAACATGATGCCAATTGATTAGTGGCTTAAACTAATAAAGCAGCTTTCTTTCAGCCAGGACGTAACAGAACCCTTTACATAAATGTAGTACTTGTGAGTACTACAAACTTCAATATTAACTAAATGAATAAACAAAATATAAACATTCAAAATTAGATGACGGCAGTTAAATGAAAACACCAGATATACGATCATATGTCAACAACTGCATTCAGTATTACATTTTAAATAGTACCTTTTAACTCCTCCATTATTATCAGTTTCAGAAATAAGGTCTGTAATTGAAAATAACATATATACAAACAGGCTACAATAAAAAACATGTAAAAAAGATATCCAGATCTCTAATAGCCACAATTGCAGCATTCTGGATGTCCTACGTTGGTTTAAAGGTCACCGTTGATTTCCTGTTTCTTCTGTTTCCAGACACACATAATTATATCTCAAGAATGGAGATACAAAGCAGCTTGTGAGTCTTGGTACAGTTCTAAGGTGAACTTTTCAAAATATCTAAATGGGAAAAGGCTGAAATAAACAATTTAGAGTAAACAGGTCTCAAACTAATTTTCTTGAAATGTTGTATGTCAATGTGGCCAGCAACACATTATTCAAGTGCAAAGCAACATCTTTAACTGTCAACAGAACCACAACCTCTTATATTGCCCCTGTTTAGACCCTGATTTTGTTCAAATCCTCAGAGCATGAAGATCAAAAGGGCATAGAAAGACATGTATTTATGTAAAAAAAAATATATATATATAACAGACACAATAACACACACACACACACACACACACACGCACACACACACACACACACACACACATACACACATATCATATACAAATATACATACAGATGAATCTATAGCCACATCCACAACCCTAATTACAGCTATATTCATAACCTTAATAAATAAATATCTATATGAAATAAGTGAACCTACCAAGTATACACAAGGAGGCAATTTACAGACAAAGTTATAATAATTCTGTTCTTTTAGTTGTTACCATGGTACATTAATACTGAGCACTATTTAGTGAAATCACTTATATATTAACACCAAAGATTAAAAAAGGGAGAAGTAAAGAATGAGTAAAGAGAAAAGAAAGAAAAGAACAGAAAAGAAAAAAGACAGGCACAAAAAGTAATACATTTACCTTGTTAATGTCACCCAAAAATGAAAAGCTGGGGAACAAAGTATTTAATGTCAAAAGAAATAAAAACGTATGTGTAGCATGTATTTATCTTTGAGCTTTTTATTACCTTCCTCTTTAACAGACTATCCATTCTTAGTTGCATGTCTCTTTAAACTTTGTGTAGACTAGTCCATTTCTTCAGTATCTGTTAATTTTTTCTTTGGAACAAAGTCCAAGCCTTCATGAAGAGAGTTTAAGATCTTTTCTCCATCAGTCAGATGCATTTTTATTCTAGCTGGAAATAAAACTTGCACTTTAATGTTAGACTTTTTAAGTAATTTTATTAAAGGAGCACATTCTTTTCTTTTGGATATGACAGAAGATGTGTAATCATTATCAAAATGAGCGTTCTTTCCATTTATTTTTTACAGCAGGATTTGACCAAGCAGATTTTAACACCAAATCCTTGTCTTGATTGGATAAAAATCTAACTATTATAGATCTAGGAGTGGGAGGATTACTAATAGATGAGGTTTTAGACAAGGACCAATGAGCTCTTTCAATTCCAAATGAAAGGGATTCAGGCAGATTTAAAGCATTTGGTAACCAGTTGTTTAAAAATTGTACTATGTAATTTCCTTCCTCTTTTTCAGGCACCCCATAAAGTTTTATATTATTCCTCCTTGATCTACTTTCCAAATCACCCACTTTCTCCAAAAATAAGGTATTCTGCTTAAGTAAGAATTCATTATGACTTTCACATTCAGACAGCCTGACATCAATATCAGTCACAGCTTCTTCAATGGATGAAATTTGATCAGAATGTTTTTTAATTACCTCATTAAGTCCAGTTGTTTTTTTGCTGTCCTATTTTATATTTCAATTTTGTTCTCCAGCTTATCCATTTTGACTGAAAGTTCCTATATATTAGTAATGATGGAATGTAATTCCTTTTTTATCGCACTCTACTGTTGTGTATTTTTTGAGAACTTCTAACAGAAAATAAATTAAAAAAACTACACACCCATACTAATTTTCCTTGAAAAACAACAAAAAAGATAATAACCTGCCTCTTATAAGTAGAATTACACCTGTTTCTTGACAAAAACAGTAACATTTCCTGTCAGAATAATAAAGAAATCCAGAGCTAAAATTCAGAGCTGTTAGCTGTTTGGCATCTTGGCCACATCCCCCCTTTTAGTGAGTTTACATATGTGGACATTGTTCACCTTATATGTGATTTGAAATTGTACGTTCATAATTTAAATTAAAAATTTATTCATAGAAATGAAACTAATAACAATGCAATAGTCAACAATGGTCTACGGATGGATTAATGAGAATGTACATCAAAAACTCACTAAACTATGATTCAAGTAAACTGATGTACGTATCATTTTGGAGTTTCTTGAAATATAGCCTCTTTTCAAAACCTATTAACATGGGATTAACTGCTAAAACCTTCTAAGAGATGCTGCATTTTATTTCAACCATGTCTATTTCAGTAATGACTCATGCAGTTTGTAAATGTACTCTCCCTTTCCCCAACTTTTGTCATAACTTGCAAATTATGATAAGGAAGGACTATGTTCATGCTCTTAATTCTGTATGAGTTCTAAAATAAGCACTGATTGTACGTAAAAAGAGGTATGGTGATCAGTCAAGTTACGTAGTAAAAATAAATGAATAAGTAAAAGCATAAAAGTATTTAAGTTGTGCTTTACTGTTCTCATTTGTCTGTTTGTAAACCAGATGAATTAAAGTATCAGTTCTTTACAGAAATACATACTCATTCAACAAAATATATGTAAGATCATTACTCTGTCTTTTGGGGTTTTGGCAAAGTATCACATTCCATCTGTCTCCCCAATTGTAGCTGCTCACGACAAAGGAAATTGGTTATGACATAGTACAATAAAAAAGAAGTTATTTATCCTTTCTTATTATCTCAAAGAACTCCCTCAATGACAACAAGTAGAAACTTCTTAAAACTGGCACATTTATTTTGAATTCTAATTAAAAGAATCACTTTTGTTTAAATTTGTTATGTCTAAACTACTAAAAGGAATGTCAGACCTAAGTTAGCAGACAAAGAAAGAGAAAGGAGACTGTACATCAAAAACTCACTAAAAGGGGGTAGATGGCAAACAGCTAATAGCTCTGAATTTTAGCTCTGTCTTTTCTTTATTATTCTGACAGGAACCTTTACTGTTTTTGTGGAGAAACAAGTCTAATTCTACTTATAATAGGCAGATAATTGTCTTTTTTTGTTGTTTTTCAAAAAAAAAAATTAGTATGGGAGTGTAGTTTTTTATTTATTTTTTTTCCTGTTAGACGTTTTCCAAAAATACACATCAGGAGAGTGTGATGAAAATGGAATTGCAATCCATTGTTACTAATATATAGGAACTTTTAATCAAAATGGAGACGTTAAAGAACAAGTAAAACCAAAGGACAGCAGGCAAAGCAGGCACAGATGTAAAAGCAATCCAGCTTATTATAGTAAGAGTTTTCATATTGTGTAATCACCAGACTTCATCAGACACCATATAACAAACAGTCCATGTTTATATATACACATGTCACTTCCCATTTAAAACCTGCAGCCATTCGAAAACAATGTAAGACTTTCATTCACAAAATACATCGAAAACCGTGAAAATATTAAAAAATAAATTTACTTTTTATGATGAACATAATAAAATACACATGTTCTAGAATTGTTAATCTATATGAAGACTGTATTAAACACTATTCTACCTATCAAAAACTTCTAATTTCAATAAACTGGATATAGAAATTGTGTCATTTAAACATGGTGGAAAATTGGCATTTAAATATATCTGCCACCAAGCTTCCTTTTGTTCGAAATACACCTCCTTTGGCCTCCACGATTATCAATTTTAACCTGATGTATAAAGGTGAAGTTAAATGTATGTTCTGCGAATATTTCTATATGTCTTTTCAATGCATTAGTTTCTTTCTGGTGTGCAATTTCATAAAAAATGTTCATAAATTCTGTGTGCTAACTTTTGCTGTGTTTTCCCAAAGTAAAAGGCTGAACATTGGGAACACATAGCAGTGTAAACTATGGCCCAAGAATAGCAACTGTACCTTCCACTTATGTTTATTTGCTTGTCTCTGACTTTGATACTAGACCATGACAATATATGGGAGCACTGATGACACATACCATAGGACATCATCCTACCTGCCATGTCAGTTTTATCCTGCCTTTCTAAAATATTTTTGATGTTAAAACCTCTCCGGTATGCAACCTTAGGATACTCACCTAAGGTGTCCACCATGTCCTGGTCCCTTTTGATAATACTCCAGCTTTTATTCAAAATTTCCATGACTATAGGACTATTACCATACTATTTACTAAAAAAGGGGCAGAGATGATTATTCCTATTATGTATATCCACAGGACAATAATTGACTGGATTGAGTGGCACCATATCCATGGTGAGGGGTACAATCTCATTAGAAAGTACCCCGGCCTGACAATCCAGTTCAGGGGAATCATATTTCTGTACCATCAGTAATGGTCAGTACATTCCATTCCTATGGTTCATAATGACTTCCTCACAGATATTATTAACAGGAGATGGGGATACTTTAGATCTAGAAACATTTTGGATATATTAGCACATTCTTCCATAAAATCGGTGAACTCTGATACCATACAGGCAGCTCTCACCATCTGGCCTTTGATTATCCCATACTTAACATGTGGAGGATGACTACTAGAATAGAGTAGATAGCTGTTAGAATATGTTGACTTTCTGTATTTAGTTGACTTTAATCCCCCATCATTTCTAGTTTTAGAAATCAATGAATCCAAATATGCTGTCTTATCAGCACTCATAGTGTAGGTAAATTTTAAGAAATCAGTAGTCTGATTAATATATTGTATAAACTGTGGGATATCATCAGGTGGACCCTCCCAAGCAAGCAACCAACAAATCGTCTATATATTGGACATACATGGTAATATAAGCATAGTAAGCACTTCGAAATGAAAAATAATTTTCCCACCAAGCCATAATAATATTGGCAAAAAGGGGGTCTCATACAGAACCCATGGCCACACCCTGTAGTTTCTTAAAATAGTGGCCTTCCAAGTATATATAATTCGAACTAAATACCAGGTCCATTAATTGACTATAGGTGTTAATTAAATCCTGAAAAGATTTATTAAATCAGCTGAGGGCAAACAATGACTTGAGGTTCATGTAGCCTGATAAGGTAGGGGGAATTGTGGTGATACAGAAGGATGACTATATTCAGAGAATGCTTCAACTGCTTTATAGTGATATTTATAGTGAGGCTTCACTGAATGAGGTCAATGCGACCTATCAAAGAACTGACTATGAATGATTGGATATGTTAACTCAGGACCAAATTTCTGTTACAGAGTACAATTCTATGTCTAGAGTTTCCAAAAATACCAGTGAATTTGGAGTTCCAAAGATCCAAAAGGAGTTAAGATATCCTTCCTTATGCCCTATAGTTGACTCTGGTTGGTACAAAACGTATTACACAGCCTGATTCTTGGACATTAGGTTGAAGCAGGAAGTACTTAAGATGACCCATATATGTAACCATTCCTGGCAGTTTTTGACCATGTGCAACAGGTTAATCCCATTCCATGATGGAATTTTTATAATAATCGATGTTAAGGATTTATTTAGTTGCATTCCCCATCAGATTGGGATGGAATGGTTTTCTGACTTCCTACATCAGGAGTTGGGACTAGGTCAGGATTTAATTAACATCTAGAGTCAATTAATGGACCTGGTATTTAGTTCGAATTATATATACTTGGAAGGCCACTATTTTAAGAAACTACAGGGTGTGGCCATGGGTTCTGTATGAGGCCCCCTTTTTGCCAATATTATTATGGCTTGGTGGGAAAATTGTTTTTTATTTCGAAGTGCTTACTATGCTTATATTACCATGTATGTCCAATATATAGACGATTTGTTGGTTGCTTGCTTGGGAGGGTCCACCTGATGATATCCCACAGTTTATACAATATATTAATCAGACTACTGATTTCTTAAAATTTACCTACACTATGAGTGCTGATAAGACAGCATATTTGGATTCATTGATTTCTAAAACTAGAAATGATGGCGGATTAAAGTCAACTAAATACAGAAAGTCAACATATTCTAACAGCTATCTACTCTATTCTAGTAGTCATCCTCCACGTGTTAAGTATGGGATAATCAAAGGCCAGATGGTGAGATCTGCCTGTATGGTATCAGAGTTCACTGATTTTATGGAAGAATGTGCTAATATATCCAAAATGTTTCTAGATCTAGAGTATCCCCATCTCCTGTTAATAATATCTGTGAGGAAGTCATTATGAACCATAGGAATGGAATGTACTGACCATTACTGATGGTACAGAAATATGATTCCCCTGAACTGGATTGTCAGGCTGGGGTACTTTCTAATGAGATTGTACCCCTCACCATGGATATGGTGCCACTCAATCCAGTCAATTATTGTCCTGTGGATATACATAATAGGAATAATCATCTCTGCCCCTTTTTTAGTACATAGTATGGTAATAGTCCTATAGTCATGGACATTTTGAATAAAAGCTGGAGTATTATCAAAAGGGACCAGGACATGGTGGACACCTTAGGTGAGTATCCTAAGGTTGCATACCGGAGAGGTTTTAACATCAAAAATATTTTGGAAAGGCAGGATAAAACTGACATGGCAGGTAGGATGATGTCCTGTGGTATGTGTCATCAGTGCTCCCATATATTGTCAAGGTCTAGTATCAAAGTCAGAGACAAGCAAATAAACATAAGTGGAAGGTACAGTTGCTATTCTTGTCCATAGTTTACACTGCTATGTGTTCCCAATGTTCAGCCTTTTACTTTGGGAAAACACAGAATTTATGAACATTTTTTATGAAATTGCACACCAGAAAGAAACTAATGCATTGAAAAGACATATAGAAATATTCGCAGAACATACATTTAACTTCACCTTTATACATCAGGTTAAAATTGATAATCGTGGAGGCCAAAGGAAGGTGTATTTGGAACAAAAGGAAGCTTGGTGGCAGATATATTTAAATGCCAATTTTCCACCATGTTTAAATGACACAATTTCTATATCCAGTTTATTGAAATTAGAAGTTTTTGATAGGTAGAATAGTGTTTAATACAGTCTTCATATAGATTAACAATTCTAGAACATGTGTATTTTATTATGTTCATCATAAAAAGTAAATTTATTTTTTAATATTTTCACGGTTTTCAATGTATTTTGTGAATGAAAGTCTTACATTGTTTTCGAATGGCTGCAGGTTTTAAATGGGAAGTGACATGTGTATATATAAACATGGACTGTTTGTTATATGGTGTCTGATGAAGTCTGGTGATTACACAATATGAAAACTCTTACTATAATAAGCTGGATTGCTTTTACATCTGTGCCTGCTTTGCCTGCTGTCCTTTGGTTTTACTTGTTCTTTAACGTCTCCATTTTGATTAAAAGTTCCTATATATTAGTAACAGTGGATTGCAATTCCGTTTTCATCACACTCTCCTGATGTGTATTTTTGGAAAACGTCTAACAGGAAAAAAAATAAATAAAAAAACTACACTCCCATACTAATTTTTTTTTTTTGAAAAACAACAAAAAAAGACAATTATCTGCCTATTATAAGTAGAATTAGACTTGTTTCTCCACAAAAACAGTAAAGGTTCCTGTCAGAATAATAAAGAAAAGACAGAGCTAAAATTCAGAGCTATTAGCTGTTTGCCATCTACCCCCTTTTAGTGAGTTTTTGATGTACAGTCTCCTTTCTCTTTCTTTGTCTGCTTACTTAGGTCTGACATTCCTTTTAGTAGTTTAGACATAACAAATTTAAACAAAAGTGATTCTTTTAATTAGAATTCAAAATAAATGTGCCAGTTTTAAGAAGTTTCTACTTGTTAACATTGAGGGAGTTCTTTGATATTATAAGAAAGGATAAATAACTTCTTTTTTATTGTACTATGTCATAACCAATTTCCTTTGTCTGGAGCAGCTAAAATTGGGGAGACAGATGGAATGTGATACTTTGCCAAAACGCCAAAAGACAGAGAAATGATCTTACATATATTTTGTTGAATGAGTATGTATTTCTGTAAAGAACTGATACTTTAATTCATCTGGTTTACAAACAGACAAATGAGAACAGTAAAGCACAACTTAAATATTTTTATGCTTTTACTTATTCATTTATTTTTACTACGTAACTTGACTGATCACCATACCTCTTTTTACGTACAATCAGTGCTTACTTTAGAACTCATACAGAATTAAGAGCATGAACATAGTCCTTCCTTATCATAATTTGCAAGTTATGACAAAAGTTGGGGAAAGGGAGAGTACATTTACAAACTGCATGAGTCATTACTGCAATAGACATGGTTGAAATAAAATGCAGCATCTCTTAAAAGGTTTTAGCAGTTAATCCCATGTTAATAGGTTTTGAAAAGAGGCTATATTTCAAGAAACTCCAAAATGATACATACATCAGTTTACCTGAATCATAGTTTAGTGAGTTTTTGATGTACATTCTCATTAATCCATCCTTGTCTGATTGCTTGTGTCTGCCATAAAAGTGATTATTTTAATTAGAATTTAAAATACAGCTAGTTTATTGCCTTTGAAGGTAGAAGCCTAATCTAAGTAATATTTCCTGTGAATGTTGTGAAAAAATATTATGTTAGTTTGGAGATAAAGACATTTATATGCATACAGCAAAACTAGTTTCAAAATGCTCAGCTGTTTGTCAGCTGCCATTTTGAAAATGGTTAGTTGTTAAAGGATTTGTATCAATGATACTGAGGTGATTACAGCACATCTACCATGTGCCTACATACTTATTCATCACAGCTGGTTTCTTTCCCAACACAGAGTTGAAAACAACAGGGAAATGAAAATGCATTCAGTCATTTTTGTACTGCAACAGAACAAGGAATCTTATTCATCATGAGTGATTTAAATTATTCCTCTACTACAAAAATATCAATCTTTTTATTAATGTAATTTAAGATGAATACATTCACATTGTGCATGTTGCTTTATGTGTTTCACAGTTCTAGAAACAGGTAGGTGTTCAATATTGTACAGCTTGAGGAAGCATTTACATAGCACAAATTGATCTATACAATTTTCATAGGATAATTATTTTCTGGGGAAATGATTATTAATAAAAAAATTAAGACCACCATAATCACACAAAGACATTTACATGTCTCCTTTCTCTCAGGTTATTATGTTTAACTTTGTATAACAAATAACTGTGAAAAAAAATATGAATATTGCATTTTTCTATGACAAACCATACCAACACATTTAATTGACATATTCTAGCAGACAATACATTTTAAAATATTATTATCTAAATCAGACTGGTAGAAATAAAAGTAGAGAAATTATTTAATGAAACAACTGCAGTTGGATAATCTACCTTAAGTATTTTATTTATTTATTTTAGTTTGGCCAGGGTAGTCCACTGGGTCTAGAAGAGCCCAATTTCAGAGGTGGTCCACGGAGAAAAGCTCCACAGATATTGATAATTATACAGAGTTATAAATATAAGACATAGATAATTATACAAAGTTCTAAAGTTGTAGAACAATGGTAGCATTCAAATGATGTAAAGCATTAGTTAAAATAAAAGGCATATGATTCATATGGTCTAAGTAATGTTTACAAACTATACATGTGATTCATATAGTCTGAGTAATATTTGCAAAGTATAGACACTTTTTTTTTTTAGGAATTCAGAGATAGAAATTTGAAGAGTGAGAGAGAGAAAGGTGAAGTAAAGGATGGTTTATAGTGGAGAAAGGAGTGGGTTCTGAAAGGAGTTAACAAGTGTCAGAGAGAGGAACTAGATGCAGAAAATAAATGAGCACTATAGTAGCTGGTATAAACTGTATTGCTTGGGAGATGGTATTTAGGAGTTATGTAGTCAGGGAACTGGAACATTCCCACTTTGAAAATATGTGAGATTGGAGAAGAGATTTGAAGTTTGAGTGGCTTTGGATATTTTGAAGGGAGGCAGGAAGAGAATTCCATAGTTTAGCTAAGGAGCAGGATAATAGTAGGTGGCCAGGGGGTTGAAGAGGTTTATATATTTTTAGAAGATTATAGTTTTCTGATCTAAGTAGGCAGTTGGGAATGTATGGGATTAAGGAGGTGGACAGAGAGGGACAGCTAGAAGGTTGGAATATATAAGTTTGTGGACAGTAGGAAGTTTAGGAAGTCTGAGGTATTTAGTACGTTTAAGCCATTGTAGACAGTGCAGAGAAAGACAGTGATGAGTTGTGTTTCTGGAGATGGTGAAAAATTTTGGAGATTTTATTGTAGCAGGTTTGTTGTATTGGCCTGTAAGCCAAGCTGAAGTTTAGTGCATAGGGGGGCACCATACATAAGAGATGGTAGGAGGTAAGTAGTGGTAGAGCTTCATCTGGTGGAGAGAGAAAGGTACCAATTTTGTCTGTAGAGGAGACCTAGTTTTTGGTGAGTTTGTTTGATGTTAGTTTGAATATGGATGTCAAATTTTAGATTTTCATCAATTATGACACCTAACAGTTAGGTATGTGACACTATTTCTATGGGGATGTTATTCTGAGTAGTTACTGTAAAAGAGTTTTTGTCTATACTGCTGTTTTTGGATGGGAGAAGTTCATTAGCTTTGTTTTATTGGCATTTAAGGTGAGGTGATTACTATGCATGCCTAAGTTGGTATTAGAGTTTTGTGAAGAAGATCAGAGGGGGTGTCTGCTGAACAAATGATAGCCGAGTCATCAGCATATTGGATTAGTGTGGTATCAGAGAGAGACTGGTGGAAGTTATTTATGAAAATGTTAAAGAGGAGGGGGCCAACAACAGAACCCTGGGGAACACCATTAGGGGTGTGTAGAAAGGAAGAGAATGAGTTATTCCATTTTACAGCTTGCTATCTTTCAGAGAGGTAGCTAGTGAACCAGGGGATAGTCAGAGGAGACAAGCTGAGAGAGGAGAGTTGGGATAACAGTAAGTGGTGGGAAACAGTGTCAAAGACTTTGTAGAAGTCAAGGAACAGAGTGAAAACAATTTTGCCATAGTTGTGTGCAAGGTTAATAGAGTCTAGAAAGTAGAGGAGGGCAGTGATGGTACTATTCCTGGGACAGAACCCATGCTGTGTTGGGGTAAGTAGGTTGTTTTGGGTCAGATAAAACATTATTTGGGATTGAATACATTTCTCCGTGATTTTTGATAATGGGGATAGGATTGCTATGGGCCGAAAATTAGAAGTGTCAGTGTTTTTGCCCCCTTTATGGAGTGAAATGATAACAGCATGTCTTCAGAGTGAGGGGACATATGACTCTTGGATGGATCTGTTTATTATGATGGAGATGGGATAGGCAATGCTATCTGCAGACATTGAGGAAAGATGCGAGCAAGTTATCAAGGGCAGGGGAGCATGGTTTGAGTTGAAGGAGAAGTTTTTTTATTTTGTTTGTAGAAACAGGAGAAAAGTTAAATTTAGGGTTAGGGGTAGTCAGATTGGACAGAGTAGTTAGGGGAATGTTTGGGAGGGGAGCAGATGGAAAGTGGTGAGAGACTGTGGTAGTGTTTAGCTATGGTATCTGTCAAGAAGTTATTGAAAAGAGAGGCAGTTTCTAGATCAGTATAATTTAGGTTTGGGGATGGGTTGTCCTTATTGCCAGGGTGGAGGAGGGAGGAGATGGAGTTCCAGAATTTTCTAGGGTTGGATAAGTGTTCAGCTTGACGCTTGCTATGGTATGATTTACGGTCCTTAATTATTAGCTTTTTTACAGTGTTACAGAGTTGTTTAACTTCAGTTAGGACAGAGGGTGATTTATTTTTCTGGTATAGTTTCCACTTCTTATCTCTTAGGTGCATGATTTATTTGGGTTCTTTATTTAAAAAAGGGGAGGTTGAAGCTTTAACTCTTTTAGTTTTTAGTGGGGTGAGATTGTTAAGAGGGTTCAAGAAAGTTTTAATAAAGTAATCAATGGCATTATCAAGAGGCAAAGTTTTAATGGTGACCAATCTGTTACTTTTAGGCAGTACCATCTTTGTTTAGCCTGGTATGAGAGTTTATTAGTTGGGTGCAGTTGTAAAGGTTGATATTTAGAGAAGGGGATGCAGAGTTAATTGTTACCTAGTTTATGTTTACATCACCTAGAATAAATGTTTCATTTTTGATGTTAGTTGATAAACCAGGAGATTATATCTTCAAGTATAGGATTGTTGTTGCCTGGGGGGGAAATAGAGGGCAGCTATGCATATGGATTTGTGTTTGTTGAGTTTGAGGAGAGCAATAGATAGTTCGGAATTTGCGAATTTAGGAATGAGATTGGTGTAAGGAGTAACAGTGTAGTAGGTGGAGTAGAGTATTGTTACTCCTGCACCTTTTTTGTTGGGTGTATCAGAGTGTAGCATTTGGTAACAAGGATGGAGAATTTTGTTGTCTTTTATATTAGGTTTAAGCCAGGTCTCTATGATGGCAGCAATGTCAGGATAGCTGTGGGACAACCAGGCATGGAGGATGAGAATTTTATTTCTGAGGCTTTGGGCATTGATTATAATGAAACAAAAGTTCTTGGGGGTGGGGGAATGTGGTATGTGGAGATGGGAGTTGGGTGGGGCATTGGTAGGGCCAGGGTTGGGGTGGATTTCACTGGAGAGAGACAGAGAGAGAGACAGAGAGAGAGTCTGTTCAGTATGAGACTAATACGGTTTGATATGGAGGATGAGTATGGGTGATAATGTATGGTGACTTTAGTTGGTTGTGGAGGGAGAGGGACAAGAGGACAAGGTAGGATGGAAGGTATGGTAAATTTAAATAGGAGGATTGTACTTGAAGAGCAGAGCTCATGGGCTATAGACGAGAAATCATTGTTGTTGCACGTTGAGGAATTGCAGCAGTAGTGATTTCTAAATGAAGCCAGCAATTTGGATTCTGTTCCATGGTGTCTTGTAATTTGAGCACTTAATGCTTGAACAAATTGTTCTTGTCCACCTGCAGATATGTCCTATATAGCAACAACTTGTTCTTGTCCACTTGCAGAATATCCCATAAAGCAAGAACTTGCTCTTGTCCACCTGCAGAATATCCCATATAGCAACAACTTGTTCTTGTCCACCTGCAGAATATCTCATAAAGCAATAACTTGCTCTTGTCCACTTGCAGAATATCTCATAAAGCAATAACTTGCTCTTGTCCACCTGCAGATATATCCTATATAGCAACAACTTATTCTTGTCCACCTGCAGAATATCCCATATAGCAACAACTTGTTCTTGTCCACTTGCAAAATATCCCATATAACAACAACTTGTTCTTGTCTACCTGCAGAATATCCATTATAAGAACAACTTGTTCTTGTCCACTTGCAGAATATCTCATATAACAACTTGTTCTTGTCCACCTGCAGAATATCCCATATAACAACGACTTGTTCTTCTTCACCTGCAGATATATCCTATATAGCAACAACTTGTTCTTGTCCACGTGCAGAATATCCCATATAGCAACAACTTATCCTTGTCCACCTGCAGAATATTCCATATAGCAACAACTTGCTCTTTTCCAACTGCAGAATTTTCCATATAGCAACAGCTTGTCCTTGTCCACCTGCAGATATATCCCATATAGCAACAACTTGTCCTTGTCCACCTGCAGAATATCCCATACAGCATCTCACCAGTCATGCTACGTACAATGTTTATATGTAATACAACTAATCCTAAATATCATTTGTTTGTTTTTATGTTATTTCTTATTTTTTAAAATACCAAAGGCACTCTAAAGATGCCAAGTTTATTTCTGCCTTGTTATGCATATCTTCAAAGTACTTGAGATTTGGTGTATTATATTGTTATTATGTAGGTGAAAATTTTATACCTGGTGATCCATGAAATGAAGTCACATTATTACAGATAAATAAAAAAAATGTTTTATTAATGGAAATTGTTAAAAGAAAGGAAAATGTATATGTGCCATTACAGACATCTTTGGTTAGATCATTTGATATTATACAGGTATTAGCTCTTTCTAAGTAAACATGAGATACAGTTTAACAGATATACATATATTTCCTTAAGTGAATAATATAAGAGAATGATTTGGACAATGGATGAAAATCAGAAAGGACTTACACATTGAATAAAATCTTTCAAATTATGTAAGTCAAAAATGTTATTGAGGATATAGAAAAAAAACGTTTGCACTGTGTAGTGTAAAGTTGGTACAGGTTGTATAAATTACTCCAAACAAATGCTGGTACACAAGAGGGATCAGTGACATACCAAGGGGTTATAATGCAATTATTTTCTAAGCAGTAGTATAGCTTATTTAAATCATGTATTTAGATGATTGTAAATCATAGTACGAGGAGCAAAGTTCAAATTGTATGATTAGAAGTCAAAAAAGCACATAGTAAAGTATGCTACAAAAATGGTTTGGATGTTGTTACCTTAAAAAAAAACTGTTGTAAATGCTGGTTAAAGGTGAGAATATATGAATAAAGATAGATCAGATAAGATTAGGAAGAAGTCAAGCTTAAAAATGACAGCAAATATGTATATGCTAGCATTATATCAGTAATGCCATGTGTGAAGCTGCAGATAGGACATTTGGACAAGGAAGAAAGATGTCACATTCCAGAATATAGAAGGCAAGAATCATCTAACAGGACCTGTTATACAAGGAAAGAAAAACACATTGAAATAAAAACCATAATGAAAGCATGGCTGGTTATGAATCTGTTGTGCAATGAAACCGAAAATATTATTTTACTCTAGTATAACCTACCTGCCATTCTTTCAGAAATCTATGATTGGTTTATTTTCAAGTCTGAAAAGAAATGTTCCTACATAAAAAAGCAGCACTTTCAAATACATGAAGTAAGACATCACAACATAATCATTTACTTATGTGAGACAGTGCAGACGGAAGTCATTAGCTATCAATTGTACCAACAGCTATTGCTTCCAAGTGTTGAAATAGTCTGAAATTATTTTCACCCATGGTCTTAGCTGGTTTCCTTAATCCTCACTTTTAAAATTCTACTCTGCATCAGATTTCACAAGTTCAAAGTGATTAAACATTTTGTTTCAATTTGAGGCTGACAGTTTTCATTATTCATTTCAAATTGTTACAAGACTGAGGAACGATTTAACACATTTTGCTGCACAAGGATCCAGTAATGGAAGTTCTTAAAACATTTTGCTCAAACATTTATATTTGTATGTTAGAAGCAGCGATAAGGCAGCAGATGCCTCATCTCTTTCACTGATTCACAGTTCCTGCTTGCATTGCAGAATACATGGCACTATTTTTTATTTTTTTTTATGTGCAGTAAAGTCTCTCTTTCCTCTTCAACAGTCCCAGTCAACTGAAGTTGTCAGGCAAGAATTTCTACAGCTTTAATCTATCATCTCAGTTCTCTGCTGAATGAATTTCTTCTAAAACATATTTGGAGAAAAGACATAAGTGAATAATGAAAGAATATAACTTAGAAAAGTAGAGCTGTTAAAGCTTATGCATTATGTCAATTTTATAATAAATGCATTTATGGAAGTTTCACATAATATGTGACTGGACAGTCGCTGTCCACTGACATTTGCTCTCTTGAAGACACAACATGCATATTTAATGCAATGGAGGCTGTTGTAAAATGACAGGGCAATAAATGAAACATTTTTCTATGATAACACCTTTCTTTCTTTCTAACATTTGTTAACTGGGTGATATCCGACTGGGCTAAAGAGCCTGTTTTCAGCAGAGGACCGGGGAGAAAATCTCCAACAAGTAATATTAGACACAATCTTTACAGCTGGATACAGGATTATAAATAAGCTCTAATACAAAGACAATACCAAGTCAGAATAACAAGTAGCAAGAGAAATTCCGCAATCCAGGAAAATACAGCTACAAATACAGTCACAGCAGTAATCATGAGCTTAACAGTGAGAAGATTTCTATAGTACAGGACTATAAATAACAGCAAACTAATATGTATGAAAAGTTATGTACAGTGAGGTATTAGCACAGAGACACACAATAGGAATTGGATGGCATGATGAACAGAAGTTCAAATGAGTCTATATCCAGCAGAGTAGTAGCAAGTAGCACTAAGGAAAATGATAGGCAGGGAGATGAAAGTAGTTAGTGAGCCTGCAAGAATTAGCCTGGAGAGTGGTAGGAGCAGAGCCAATGACTGGTTAGGTGGAATTTTAAGAGTTTTTTGAATTCCTGTTAATTAGGCTTTTCTGCAATGGGCCGAGGAAGTGTGTTCCATAATTTGGCAATTTTGTTAGAATGGAGGGAGTCACCATGCTGGTTGTGGAAGTGGGTGACTTGTAGCATTTCTTTGATGATCTGAGGGACCTAAGATGAACACTAGATTGGACTAGGTTGGAACGAGTAGGGAGATTGTTGGGCTGGTGGGCTATTTTGTGTGCCATGGTGAGTTGATTGAGGGATAACAGGTTAGGGAGTTCGAGCCAGATGAGCTGAGAGAGAGCAGTGCAATGGTGGGCTCTGTACGGGAGATTGGTGGCAAAGTTCAGAGAGGTGTTTTTCTATGTCTTGAAAGGAAGATTGCATTTTTACTTGCAATACCTGGGGTGAGGGGGCTGAGCAGATGAGCGTTGCATCATCTGCATATCGGACAATGGAGGTTAACTTAGTTTTGGAGCTGAGGTTATTTGTAAATATGCTAAAGAGGACAGGGCCAAGTATGGAACCTTGGGGTATGCAGACAGAGATGGGGAACGGGGGGGGGGGGTAGTTTGTCTTCCCATTTCATCGCTTGCTGGTGATTGGAAAGATAGTTATGGAACCAGGGAGATGGAAGAGGAACTGAGGCCATAGGATGAGAGATTGTTAAGTAGCAGCTGGTGAGAAATGGTACCAAAAGCTTTGGACATATCTAGAAAGATAAAGGAGACAAGTTGGCCCTTGTTTAAGAGATGATGAATGGTGTTGGTGAAAGACAAAAGGGCAGTGCTGGTACTATGCGTAGGTCTAAAGCCATGTTGGGAACTGAATAATAGGTTGTGAGTAAGGAAGTGGTTGAGGAGTTGATTGTGGATGCACTTTTCTAGGATTTTTGCAAGGGAGTAAAGTATGGCTATGGGATGGTAGTTTGTGAGTTCTCTGGATGAGCCACCTTTGTGAAGGGGAATGATGTGAGATATTTTCCATAGAGTTGGGACATATTGTTCTTAAACTGATCTATTAATCAGGATAGATATAGGGTAGGCAATGGAAGGAGAGGCAATTTTAAGAAAGTCATTTGGCAGTAGGTCAGCTTTGAGACAGCAGGGTTTTAGCTTGGATAGGAGTGATTTTATGTAACTGGTTTGGATGGGGGTGAAAGTGAAAGGGTAGAGATAATCAGGAGAAAGAGAGGGGAAGGTAAGAGGTTTATTAGGTTGGTCATTTAGCAGAGTGGTAATAGTATTTACAAAATGAGAGTTGAACTGAGTAGCAATAGGGTCAGTATTATTTGAGGTGCCTTGTGTAGGGCTAGAGAAGTGACTAGGGCTTAGGAGATAATTAATGCTTTGGCAGAATTTTTGAGGGTTGTTTAGGTGTGTCTGTTGACAGGTGAGGAAGCAATCTTATTTATCTTTCCTGATTTGTTTTTTTAGCTTGATTTCTTAGCTGTTGATATGTAGAGAGGTGTGTTTTTCTCTAGTAGTGTGGTAGTCTGGCCAGGGTTTGTATCTGTACTTTACAATATTATCTTCAGCATTGTCCTGATTTTTCCTGTAGTTAACGTCACAGGTTTCCAGCATCACCATTTTGCAGAAGCAGTAAGCCTGACCATAATGAAGTCACTTCTCCCCTCACATACAGCATCAGTAAGCATACATGTATAAAGAGTGCAGCCTTCCCAAGGTTATTTGTTTCTCTTTGGATAGGTAATTCATCCTGCTCTGCAATCAAATAACATGATATTGGTCATCTCTGGCATTATTTTTTTCCTGTTATCATGAATAATAGAAAATTCTCATTGCTTTTACACATGTCACTGTCATCTTAAAACAGAGTATAAAAAAAAAAACTCCAAAGCAAATATTTTATGTGTATAGTTCTGTTTGTGTGATAACTTCAGTGTAAATAATATTTTGGGGAGAGGCAACAGTTATTTTAGCACTATATTTCTTTGATGTCTTGGTAATTAAACTGGAGTGGACATGATTTTGAAAGGCTTCATAAAAAACTTCATACTGAGGCACATTCTTACTTAATCATTGTTCAGCTAGCAATGTAAAATAAAATGCATGCATTACGTAAGAGTGTACTACAAGCACCCCTGTCCCAGGTGCTCATATACTATAATCTTGCAGCCAGGAACTTGGGCATCTTGTAGCTTACACTGCCAGCCACTTAAACTCAACAACTACAGTTGTAGGTGAAATGCAGCAGCTATGGGAAGAGAGTAAAGCTGCTGTCTTGACCAAACACAATAACAGAATCTAGGCAGGGTTAGTGTCACAGAGTAGTGAGAGAGAGTGCAGGTTAATGTTTTTGGCAGCAATCTAGTGAGAGATTTAGGCTCAATGAAAAGGGAGTTTTAGATTTAGGGAATAAAGGGGTTCAGTTTAGTTTCATGGAGTGGGAAGGGGGTTTTAGGTTTAGGGAGTGTGAGGATAGTTTTAGGGTTAGGGAGCATTTGAGGACTTTAAGTTTAGCAAGCACAAAGAGAATTTTAGGTTTGTAGAACAGGACAGGAGTATAGTGTAAGGGAGCAGGAGTTGAGTTTTAAGATTATTGTGTGATCAAAGACTTTTGGATTAGGGAGAGGAGTGCAGTTTTAGGTCATCTGTTTGATGGTGATTTGGGGTTTAGTTTTATATTTGTTCTTTGTAACATGAGTTAAAACTACCATTCTTCTTGTTGCTACTAATGTTCTCAGTTTCTTATATCTCTTGAAAATGGACCACAGCAGAAGTTGACAATGGAACTGTTCATAGCTTTCCAATGGTACTATTCATGGCTTTTCCACAAAAAAGGGTGCTTTACAATTTTAGCACTGTTTAACGTCGTATAAGGTGCTGAGAGACATTAACAAGGCACCAGATTTTAATTATCCTATGAAACACTCACACAGGGCTTTGAGAAACAGACAAATGTAGTTTTGTAAAAGAGAATTGGAACAACTTGCACACTTTGTTGCTGGTTGTGACATACTAAAGGCAGAAGGACTGTATACTGAAAGGCATAATAATTGGCAAGACTGTTGCACTCGGAATTGTGCAAATATTATAATACTGAAGTATCTGAAAGCACTGAAAACATGAGCCACAAAGCATTATAGAAAATGATGAAGTCTACATCACATGGGATCATCCATTACCAAGAGTTCAGAAGACAGATTAGAGAAAACCAGATATAGTGGTCCATGAAAAGAAGACAAAAGTAGCATTGATTATTGAAAACTCTGCACCCAGTGACTATAGTGTCTTGCATACAGAGACACACAAAGTCATACAATATCATGATTTGCAGGCAGAAATGAGAGCAATGTGGAAGAAAGATACCCAGACAGTTACAATAGTAGTAGAAGGAACATGTCTTATAAAACAGAATCTACTGTTGTGCTTAGATATATTACCAATATATCTAACTCCATACGAATTACTGAATGAGTTATTACTGGGCATATTATGGGTACTGCAAACAGCACTTCTGGCTGACATCAAAGATTGAAACAGTACTAATTTCATGAACTTTAATCACACTTTGACTTAGGAATGGGGTCCATTCCCATCATGGTATTAGAAACAGAAAAGATTTGGAGAAATTACAAAAGGGTAACTCTTTGCTACCACTGCTTTTTTTGTCTTGACCTTAACCCATTAAGCTGTCTACATACCTCATAACCTCTTAATGCAAAAAATCTGGGCAAACATGACAAAATGGGGATAAAAATAGGGACATATTTAAAATATTGCTCTTATAAACTTTGAAAGTTGCTAGAGTAACATAATTTGTTTTAATATACATTTTCTGAAGGATTTGAGGTCTGAAACTCAAATGTATGTCATTATTTAGTAACTACAATCCTGAGATCATCCCAGTGATGTGCCAGGAAAAAAGAGGAACAGGCCAAAAATGTTGTTGTTTGTCCTTTTGGCTTTTTCTGGTTAGGGGTCGCCACAGTGGAACTCCGGTCCATTAATGTTTGGCAGTAGATATTTTTATGGTACCGAGTTGCCAACCCGATGCCCAACCTTCAGCGAAGGCACACCCATTCATGCATGTCTTTCGGAGGCCACTCGACCACAGGGAGGACATGCAGACTCCACACAGAAGGCACTCCAGCCGAGACTTGAACAGGAGAACCTCTTGCTGTGAGGCAACAACGCTACCGTTGTACCACCGCGGCTTCAGGAACAGGCCAATAATATGAGCCAAAATTCTAGACATTCTTGAAAATCTGTACAGTTGAGAGGTATACTTAACAGATTAGGCTATGACTACAATTTCATTAATGGAAAACAACAAGGTATAAAGACTTTTCATTTACTTTTTGTGGCTGATTTAAAACTGTATAGTTAATCAAATAAGGAAATGGAAGCACAACTGCAAGAAGTCAAAACTTTTTCCGATGATATAAGAATGTAATTTGGTCTTGATAAATCTGCAAAAGCACCCTTTAAAGCAAGAAAGCTGCAGAACCAAGAAAACATTAGCATGGGACAGAAATAGTGATGCAAGAGATAATATATAAATATTTGGGAATTGGTGAATGATCGACAATAAAACATAAACAAATGAAAATAAAACTTGGTAAGGAATATTTTAGAAGAATAAAATTAATACTAAAAACAGTGCTGACATCTAGGAACAAAGTCCAAGTTATAAATCAGTTTGCTCTTCCTGTCTTAACTTATAGTTTCAGAGTGATTGACTGCCCCCAAAAGGTGTTGGATTGGTTGGACAGGAAAATAAGAGGGATTCATCATACTCATAAAATTATTTATAAAAATCAGTGTATACCGAGACTTTATATTCCTCCTTCTGAAGGAAGTATGGGCTTCCTCAATATTGATTACATGTATAGATCTGCAGTCATAGGACTGCATGCATATCTGTTGACCTCACGAGATCTAAATGCAGTGAATGTTTTAAAACATGAAGATAAGAAGTCTAAGATGACTTCCCTGCTTAGTTTAGCAGAAGCATATTGTTGTCAAGCAGGAATGGAAATCAAACCAGAAGTAGATAAAAATCAAGCCGCAACTTCTTCTTCTTTTGGCTTTTTCCTGGTTAGGGGTCGCCACAGCGGATCACCTGTCTGCTCATGATTGGCAATGGAGTTTTACGTGTTGAGTTGCCAGCCCGACGCCCAACCTTCCACAAAAGGCACACACATGCACACACTCACACCTAGGGCCAATTTGGTGTGTCCAATCCACCTACAGCATGTCTTTGGGATGTGGGAGGAAACCGGAGCACCCGGTGGAAACCCACACAACCACAGGAAGGACATGCAGACTCCACAAAGAAGGCCCCCCAGCTGAGGATTGAACCAGAGAACCTCTTGCTGTGATGTAGTAACGCTAACCGCTGCACCAATGTGGCCGTCCAAAAATCAGGCAGCAACTGAATGTGCCAAAAGACAAAAAAAAAGAATATAAGGTGAAGAATCAGATGAGAAGGCAAGAAATGTGGAAAATGTATAAATATAGCTACACGTATAGTAAACTCTTGGAACAACCTCATGTTGATCAGTCCAAATGCAAAAATGGTTACAGAAGGTGGATTTATACCAAAAGATGAAAGGTTAATATTGGTGACAAGGATAGTGGACTACATACATTGTGTGTATGGGAGAAACAGGCAAATGCATGTTTCATAAAACAGAATTGGAAACAGTTGCACATCTTGTTGCTGGGTGTGATGCATTCATGGCAGGAGGACTATATGTTGCAAGGCATAATAATGTGGCAAGACTGTTGCATTAGCTAATATTGAAGTAACTGAGAAGCACTGGAAAAATTAGCAACAGAGCATTATAGAAAATGATGAAATTTATATCACATTGGATCATCCATTACCAACAGCTCAAAAAATAAATGTAAGAAAACCAGACATAGTCCAGAAAAAGATGACAAAGTACCACTGATCATTGAAATTGCTACACTCAGTGACTACAGTGTCTTGCATAGAGACAGTCACAAAGTCCTAAAATACCAGGATTTACAGTCAAAAATGAGGGCAGTGTGGAAGAAGAGATATCCAGACAGTTTCAATAGTAATAGGAACAGTGCTTCTTATAAAAAAATAATTTAGAATCATACTTAGGTATGTTACCAATACTCTGTATGAATTGCAGAAGGAGTCAATTCTGGCCACATTGTGGGTGCTGCAAAGAGCACTTCTGGCTAACATCAGTAATTGAAACAATACTAATTTCATGAACTTTAATCATACTTTGACTAAGGCATGGGATCCATTCCTGTCATGGTGTTAAAAACCCAAAAGGCTTGGAGAAACTAAACTGAGATCATTATAGGAAATAATTAAGTTTATATCACATGGGATCACCCATTACCAACAATTCAAAAAATAGATATGACAAAATCAGATATAGTAGTCCATAAAAAGAAAACAAAAGTAGCACTGATCATTGAAATTGCTACAGCCAGTGAAAGAGATACAAAGTCAAAATATACCAGAATTTGCAGGCAGAGATGAGGGCAATGTGGAAGAAGGTTAACTAGCCAGTTCCACTAGTCTTAGGAGCAATGCATCTCATAAAAAGAAATTACAGTCATATTTAGGTATGCTGCTGCTATATGTAACTTTGTATAGATTGCAGAAAGAGTCAGTTCTGGGCACACTGAGGGTGCTGAGAAGAGAACTTTTGGCTAACATCAAAGATCGAGACAATACTAATTTCATGAACTTTAATCATACTTTGACTTAGGAATGGGGTCCATTCCCATCATGGTATTATAAACCCAAAGTACTTGGAGAAACTACTTATTTTATTTAAAATTTGCTTACCAGGAAAGTCCAACTGGGACAGAGCCCATTTTCAGCATAGGCCCATGGAGAAATGCTTCAGATGCATGACTTTGGAATGTGGGAGGAAACTCACATGAATTAAGGGAGGACATGCAATGTGGGAGGAAACCAACACAAATTAAGGGAGGACACACAGACTCCACACAGATGTCACCCCAGCTGAGAATTGAACTGGAAAACTTCCTGTTGTGAGGTGATAATGCTAACCACTGCACCACCTGCTGAGAGATAGACAGGAATGCTGGTTACTTCAATCTGTCCTATCAAGTCAACCACATGCATAACCAAGCAAACATTACCTATTTACCAAAGTGGCCATTATGAAGTAAATGTGTATCAAAAATTATAACTGTATTTCATAGCATTTTGAAGTGAAAGATGAGAGGAGATTTTCATTAGCATGTTGTGAGAAATCAGTCATCAGTAGGAAGTGTGGAGATTATATTGTCTCAGTACAAATTGAAGAGTCCATGAGATTTCTGACAAACTGACTAAAGAAAAAGTTCCTAAGGCTGCAATGACAGTTGTGTCAGTGACTGCCATCAGTGCTTTAAATGTTCCCTTCAGAAATTGGGTACTGTACAAGTCTTACTCTTATATATGGGGGGGGGGGGGGCAGATCACTAGATCACCAAGTAATAATTATAAGCTTGACTTTATAAGGATTGAAGTCAAACAGAAAGTTCATAACAATGGTATACTAGTAGACAGAAGCAGATTATGGTGGCACTTTATTAGACAGGGTGCTTCTGCATTAACACTAATGGAGGTGGCATTAGTACTACCTAGTTTACCAAGAAAGCATTGAAGCTAATTGTCTGTGCATGTGTTTTTCTACATTACTTACCTAAGCATTGTCTGATGCACAGTGTGGCCAGTCTTTGGCAATTCAAGTAATAATGTACAAAGGGCAAGGCACAATTATTTGCACAAGAAGGATAGATAGCATATGTCTGAATGTCTTTCACTTGGAAATGTGTGTGACAATGATGCTGATAAGGAAGGCTTCACTAGTGTGTATAGGTTTTGTGTGTGTGTGTGTTTGTGTGTGTGCGTGTGTGTGTGCGTGTGTGTGTGTGTGTGTGTGTGTGTGTGTGTGTGTGTGTGTGTGTGTGTGTGCGCGCGTGTGTGAAAGTGTGCTGGCAATGAGTTTGTATAGAACTATTGTAGTCCCGCAGCATCAAATAAGGAAATATGTTACCGATAAAAAATATTAGAATACGGGTTATGAAAAGTAGCTCCCTTTATAAGTGTACCTGAGCAACTAGCTTTATGAGTTAGAGACAAGTATGGGGCAATGCACTAACTATTGATGCCTTATCCCACCTCTGTGCCAAGGGCAAATCCCATAAATACCCTCTATCAGTGGATGCAACAAAAGCCTTTGACAGAGTTAATCAAAAATTCCTCCTCTTTATACTTTTTCAATTTGGATTCCCACAAGAATACATAAAAATGATCAAAGCATTATATAGTAAAGCAACTACAAATATTTATATCAATAAGAAAACATCTAACCCAATAAAATTGTAAATGGCACCAGACAGGTTTGCCACTCTCACCAAACCTGTTCATTTTATATCTAGAACCATTATTATTACTAATCAGTCAGAGAACTTACCACCTCCTTGTTTTGGTATCTAAAACCCAAATAAAATGTGCAGCTTTTGCAGATGACCTAAATATCTACTTTCAATATCCCAATACTGATTTAAGAAAAATCAAAGTCCATAGGTAAGTTTTCTCAAGTATCAAACTATGCAATTAATCCCAATAAGTCAATTATATAGCCACTTAACCCCTTGGGTCATAAGGAATTTTATTTTCCAGAGACTATTGTGAAAGTGCAATATAGTTTGAAATATATCTAGGTATAAATTATTTAAAACTTGGACCACTATAGTCGGTAATATTAACAAATGGAAAAAGCTTAAACTTTCTACCTTATCGAAAGCTTCAATTGTCAGAATGAACAGATTGCCTCAGATTTTATACCAGCTGAATACCACTTTCATGAAAATTCTAGCTACCTTTTTTTAATAAAAGTTTGATTGGCAAAATTCGTATGGTACACAAAGTACAAGAATTAGTTACGATAAACTAATACTTCCAAAAGAAAAAGGAGGTCTAAGCCTTCCAGATGTTAAATTGAATCATGAAATTATTAGTGCTAGTCACATTATGCAAATAGCAAACTATGACCCATTAGGTAATGAATGGTACCCATTATGGAATAAATTATTTCCCCAAAATATAATGACATCTAAAGTTAACCCAAAAATGATTCGCTTCTTAAATCAAGAAACTCTTAAGACAATAAAACTTCACCCAGTTTTAATCAATAAATGTGAAATTTTCAAGAAATTTCTAATATCAATAAATCTAAAGGATATGATTATTCTTCTACAACCAATACATAACAACCCTGATATAAAACTAGCAAACTCTATATTAAACCTAGATAAATACCGATTAATAAAAAATTATATAGTATGGGACTTCTATAAATTATAGAACCTTTCAATGGAAAATATCAAGAACTTACTTAGAGCAAGCAATACATATAATGTGATAATTAAACAAATCCTATACTTAGTTAACAATATAACCAAAGATATCAATGTAATTGAGCAAGATATCAAATTAGCACAACAAATTCAAAAGTTACTTTTGTACAAAAAGAAAATGCTCTCAAATACGTATAAATTAATAGTAAAAGTTAAATTTGAAAATACAGTTATAGTCTCAAAATATTGGGAAGGAAAAGGTAGTAACATGATAAACAACCAGAAGGAATTAGACATTGGAAATACTATAAAAATTATGCCATTTAAGAAGCTAATTTACACCCAGATTATGATCTTTAACAATGCACATCATACACCTGTACACCTTAACAAATTTAACTCATCTAAGGCATCTTATTGTTCCTTTTGTCCTAATAAAGAAGCAGATATCTTCCACATCTTCCAGAGTTGTAAAACAGTTTATAAACTGTGGTGCTCACTGAGATTCCTCTTAGAAAAAACAGGCTACTCAAAATCTACTTTCTCATGGGAGACAGCAATACTACATAATTTCAAAAGTAATAATAACAATCTCCACAAACACATTATAATAACATTAAGCACCCATTAAAATTTTACATAGCTAAAAACTGGATGGACAGATCCAAATGATCTTGGTCAGAATACAAGAATATGGCAAAAAAGCATATATTGGCTAAAAAACTTTACACAAAAAAATCAAAAGAACCAAACATATTATCAGAACTATTGTAAAGCTTTAATTGATATTCTATCATAAATGGCAAAACAAATGTAAATACTTATGGATAGTAAACACACCTTTTAGTTAAATGTAGTAATTCCATTAAATAAGGTGCCATTTTTGTAGATATGTCTATATGACATAGTAGTGTAGATTTTTTGTCTTTCATTTAGGTTGTTGTTGTGCTTCAAATTATACTCTCGTTTGTTACCATAATGTACAAGTGAATTGCTGTCTTAGAACAATATCCTGACTAAGCCATAACATAAGCATAACTTCATGGTAATTCATTATTGTAAAGTTAGCAAATCTGATTTTATTTAGTACAGTGTATTTATCGCTAGTTTAATAACTTTCCCATGTCAAGCAGTGTAACATCAACAGTTTCCTATGTTGCGTCCTGTTTATCCTTTTCTTTTTACATTTGTAAGTGAAAAATATTCTGTAAAAAGATATTTGAAAAAAAAAACATAAGAGAAAAAACTGAGACATTATTTAACAATACAAATGAACACATGCATTTAGGTTCCAAGAGCTGGACCATAATGGTGTATTTTTGCAATTAGTTATGTTCTGCTAGGACTTCAGTCAATATGGGACACTCAAACTAGAAAGGAGATTCTGTTGCATAAAGTCTTTGAAATATCATGGTGGACAGTGGCAGTGGATTTGTTTTACTGTCATTATTTCCTAGCGTTACTAGTTTTAGACTACTTGGAGATGGTCAGATTAATTGATATGTCATGAAAAGCTGTCATTGAAAGACTAAAAGGGCTTTGGTATGCCACAGGGCACAAGAAATGCTGCTGCTAAATAACTGACACCAATTTGTCTGTTTTGCTGTTTCCTGGGAGATCACTCATATTACTTCATACACTAAATACCAGGTGTCTAATGGCCAGTTTGAATGAACTATAAAAATAATCAAGAAACTAATGAAAAATGTACACAGCAAACAATAAGGACTATAATATATATATATATCTCTTTTAGAATTATGCACTATGCCTATGTGACCAGTGTTGATCTGCCCATGTCAAATCATACTGCAGCATTCTTTACACATCAGATTACCATTGTTATCAGTCTTATTAACACCAGCGCCTCTGCCTTATCTCAGTCTAGAAATGGAAAAAAAGGTAAGCTTAAAATGCATGTTATGAAAATGTTAGTCTTCCAAAGAGCTTTATAAATGTGATATAATGCTGGAGCAAAACAACTTAGAGCACTCACAATGACCAACTACAACTGCAGGGATCTGAGCTACTGAGACCCTTTGTAGTATAAATCCAGCAATGTGAGCTGTCAAGATGCAACATATGGTATCTATCACAGATATCTACAGTGAACTTTGAACTTCTAATATCCCATGCCTCCTGACTTACAAAATGAAAGAGAAAGAAGATGTTAAAGGAAGTTTAAAAGTACTTAGTAACAACAAGATCAAACGTTGCCTTGCATTCAGTCATGGTCCCCAAAGAAAATTCAGTCTCAGGCTACCAACACTATCACAGAATCTCAACACCTGGGAGAATTCCTGACCATATCTAGACTGGAGGTCCTTATGCAGGAGACTGATAACAATAACCTCAGAGATTATAGCAGGGATGTTATTACATTTATTGACAGAAGACTTTTTGTATTCTACACGCATTTTATCCCACATGCCCGATGGCCATTAAGACACCATCACTGATGCTTATTCATTCCCTTTTGGGGTGCAAGTTATAGTGCCCATTCAGTTCCTCTGGGATGAGAACAACTTGGGACCATTCATTCCCTGGTTAGGGAGCACTAATGCCCTTTTGTTGGGGCATGCACACTTACACACGTTCCCCACAAAGGCTACTGTCACTGGCATGAGCTGTCATGCCCACACCTTCAAGACCTATCATGATCCATAATTTGCCCTAGAGTGATAAATGCCATAGAACAAGAACAAACAAATCCCTCCCCTTGGGTAGGTATGTCAGCAGAAGCTACACATTTCAGAAACCCCCGCCCCTGGTTCTTTCAGCAACCAAGCTGCTAAATGAACCTGAGTTATCTGGTCATCTAGGTCAGAGTCTTTGTTTTATTTCTATGTACCACAATGATAGGGAAGAGGATGTATTGTTATATTTTAAAACTAAAGATGTTTTATTATTATTATTATTATTATTATTATTATTATTATTATTATTATTAATGACATTGTTTGCTTAATGCATGCTGTTCTATGTTGCCACAAAAAGGAGAAACTGAGTATGGGGGAATGCATGCATGTTTCCTCTTTCCGACCTTCCATCTAGGCAGCTGCTGTGAGTCAGCAAGCTGCCTGTTGGTGGGATGAGTAGGTCAGTTCGCAGGATATAAAAGTATCTTGCTTCCTATCATCTAAATTGTGGCAGGAGGAAAAATAAATGGCCTAATTAGCCTTCCTGGACTGGGACAAATTGGTTCTGGCTCTCATAAAGCCCAATGCACCTGATTTTGCCCAGTAATAGAAATAATGAGCCGATAATATGAAAGTAGAAGAGCTACTGAGCAGGTCCTATGGAGGCTGAGTGAAAAATAAAACTAAGGGTGAGCGATGTGCTATATAGTTAACTGCATATTGGCATTCACAGTTTAGTCCTTGTGTAGGAAGCCTGAAATGGCTGTTTTAAGGAAACCAAGTTCTTATCTGCCTTCTGTATGCTTGTCTGTTAATTTATGTACATTGCCTTTTTAAAGCTTCTTAGTGTTTTATAGCAACTATCTCCATAAAAGATGACTGATAAACAAAAAAAAAAAAAAAAAAAAAGAAAGAAGAAGTATATTCACCCAATAAACATATATGGTTGAATAAAATGTACTTGCATAAATCATACCTCAAGCCAGGTGAATTACTGTATGCATATATAATTTGAACATATCATATGATGATCGGACTTTTACTTATTTAATTTTCTTTTTAATAGTTAACAATTGTACATTACTAATGCATGCTAAGTACAGTCATTAGTTTCTATTCCATCCATTTAAAATGACGATTAATGTGTTTGCATCTATGTATGTACGACCTTTTAATTTATGATTGAGCTTGTCAGTGCAACTATTGTAAAGTTATTTATTTCATTATTTTGTCATTGTACTTCTATGGAGCTTTTCTTTCATGGCTTCGGGAGAAAATGAGTCAAATTCAGCTGGACTAACTTGATTGACCAATGCACACACACAGGCATATATACTGGTAAAGAAGGAATCCATATCCAATAATCAAAGTATCTCAGAAATACCAGAAGTCAGACAAGGTGTGCATATGTGCAATGCAATATATTCGTCTAGTTATGTAAGTGGCAGGAGGATTTCAATGCTCACTATGGTCAGGGTGAAAAGCTGAAATTAGTATATTCTGCCAAATATTAGAGCATACATAGCTTGTCACACCATGTTGACCCTCACTCAGATTACACTATTACTGAGCTTCTTCTATATAAAAAGGACTTTGGTCTCCCACACACCAAACTAGAATAGCTATGCAGCTGCAGACCACCACCTCCCAAACATACGCATGTTTAAAATAACCGTGCTTTGCACTACAGTCTTCTATTATGCTGCAGTCGGATACTTGCAAATACTAAATATTGTCCTGCACCTAACCTAATTCTTCACATAAGCAGAACCAGGTAGCTACTATTTTCACAAGACAGACTTGTGTTCACCTTCCTGAATCATGCTTGGTTCACCTCAGGGATGCAAGCCTCATATTTTAAGAAATTATGTTTATTAATTTCCCTTTCACTAACCAGGTAATGACTCCAAATCCAGCTCCAGACAAGTGACAAGTGCAGTACTTCAGGGTTCAATTCTGGGACCTCTCTTGTTTGGCATCTACTTCTCTGAAGTACAGGTCAACACGAAGGGACTCTGGCTAACAAAGTTCGCAGATGACTGCAAACTGGAAGCCATTATTGAATCCCCAAATAATATGGATACTCTACAAAAGGGCCTTACAGAAACAGATGCTTGGTGCCAGAGCCATGGGCTCAAGCTCAATGCCAAGAAATGTATAGTTATCCCCTTTGGGAAAAAACATGCACTCGTGAATTACCACATAGGTGGCAGTACACTAAACACTGAGAGTGTGATAAGAGACTTAGGGACACAGGTGGACAGTGGTCTCACCTTCAATAATCACATCACCACAACAGTCAGGAAATCCTTCTATGTGGCACACCTCATCACTAAGGGCTTTTCATCCAGAAAAAAGGAGGTAATTGTCCCACTGTACTCATCCCTCATTAGACTCATTATAGAATACAATGCCCGATTTGGTATGTACCTCTCAAGACATCTGCAACAACTGGAAAGGCCACAGAAATACCTCACTAAAAGAATCACAGGCCTAAAGCAGATGCCCTATGCTGACCGCCTTAAAAAACTCCAGCTATACTCTGTCGCATATCGTCTACTCTGAGGTAATCTCTGCTTAACATACAAGGCCATGTCAAACCCAGAGCTGTTGGACATGCTACACTTAAAGAAATCCCAATCCCTCAAAGCCACACACTCCAGGGATCTAAACCTTGTCATTACAATAAACAAATCATGCTGGAGGGATAGGTTCCTGACCCAGAGACTCCCCAGACTCTGGAATAGACTGCCCATACACGTCAAGCAGAGCGCCTCTTTGGCCCTCTTCAAAAGGAATCTTGATGATTGGATGGGTGATAGGAAATTCATCCCGGGGATCACGTCAGTTGCCCTGCTAGACAGAGGTCCAGGGAAGTAAATAGTGTGGGAAGAAATAGCCAGGGAATTGTTATGGCTAGGCTTGTATAGGCTCTAGGGCCGATAGCCTAGTACCAACCTATGAACCTATAAAAAGTTACACTTTTGCAGTCATAATACTGAATATTTAACATACACTTGCAAGTGCTGGAAAAGAGCAATATGAGGTGTGATTTATGATCTTATCAAAGCAAGAGAAGTCAATATATGTCACCTAGCCATTCCTTAAATCAGTGGTTTTCAGCCTTTTTGCACTTGGGGACCAGTGAAAATAGGAGAATTATCTAGAGGGGGTGACCCCAAAGGTAGAAATAAAAAATATTATTTATAAGGAACCAATTAAAACAATTGTTGTTTGAGCGTTGTATGCCAAAGGATATGAAGTCTGAAACTCAGTCCTTTTTATGAAGAATAGACCAAAAATATGGGGCAAAAATCTGGACATTCTGCAAAAATCTGGACACTTGAAAGCGATGCTACCTACCTACCTCGTACACGCACACACACACACACACACACACACACACACACACACACACACACACACACACACACACACACACACACCCCTACCCAGAGCTCTCAACCAAAAAGGGACAAATCCAGAAATAAACAGGGACACATGTCATATATTAGTATTATTAACTTGAGACATTCACAAAATAACAGAAAATGAGAGACTATGCATTTTTCTAAAGTAAACAAAGTCTGCAACTCTAATTATTGTCATTATTTATTAAGTGTAATTTAACACCTTTTCTCTAAAAGTTACCACTTTTATGTGAGACTAAAAGGGACAAAGCTAAAATTTCAGACAAAATCAGGAATGTCCCTGAAAATCAGGGACAATTGAGAGGTATGCACCTACATACCTACCTTCCTCTTACACAGACACACACACACACACACACACACACACACACACACACACACACACACACACACACCTACCTCTTACACACACAAACACACATACTTACCTCCCTTCCCCCCTTACACACACCTATCTTTCTCCTACACATACACGCACACACAAGCGCACACACGCGCACATGCACACACATGTGCACACACGCGCACATGCACACACACGCATACATGCGCACACACACGCGCACACACACACACACACACACACACACACACACACACACACACACACACACACACACACACACACACACACACACCATACTTCTCAGCCTCTTAGCACAACAAATCTGGGCAAAGCTAAAAATAATGGTGGGAGAAAGCTATAAAATAGTGACAGACTTTAAATATTGCTCTCACAAAGTTATAAAGTTGCTAGAATAAAAGGTATGGTCATGAATTTTCCAGTGGATATGAAGTCTGAAACTCAAATGCCTGTCATTACTTATTGAATTCAGTCCTCACAGATTTGCCACTGTAAACCCAAAAAAACACAAATTTTATGAAGAACAGATTAAAAATATGAGGCAATAATCTGGACATTCTGAAAAAATCTGGACAGTTGAGAAACACCTCCCTTCCTCTTTTTACATACACACACACACACACACACACACACACACACACACACACACACACACACACACACACACACACACACTCATACCTACTTCTTACACACACACCCACACACACACACACACACACACACACACACACACACACACACACACACACACACACACACACACTCACATCTGCCTGCCTTCTTCTTACATTCACACACCTATGTACCTATAACTTAAACAAACATATACACACAGTTATCTCTCACTTGTCCATTAATGGTCAACATTTCAAATGTCTTCTGTCATTCAAGTTACATGTGAGCATGATAAAGATATAAACAGCAGGTTGCACAGAAACAGAAGAGAAAAACAGGTTGCACACCTGTCCATGTGACAGGAAGCAAAGGACATTCTTAAAGAAGAATGTCCTTAACGAAAAAAAAAAATGTCTCCCTGCCAGCAGCCTTCCTCCCATCCAGTGGGGATGCTCTCTCAGCCAATGGCCACTAGTCTTTCATGGACCAGCAGGATATTTCTGCCAGACCCGACCTGGTCTGCGGACAGATGGTTGAAAAACACTGCCTTAAACTGCTTGCATTGAGAACAAAACCAGATTATTAGCACATAACTTGATTTCATGCTATTCTTTCTCATTTTACAAAGAAGAAGATAGTCATGTTAACCAGACATAAACAAATCCTTCATGAGAAAACATTTAATTTCCATCTCACTTAAATGCCTGATGAATCTTAGTTCATAGAAAGCTAGATGCACCAAACAGTTGTTTTAGTGACTCATTTGCTGTAAAGCTTGCAAAACCAAGTAATTTTATATTAATTTCCATGCAGACATTCATACTGTATATTTCTTTCTTTCTTGTGGTTACATAATATTTCAGATGCGCCAGTCTGTGGTGTTAAGCTGTCACCTATATTCTTATTTTCCATGCTACAGGGCATTGCAAAATCATTAAGTATACAGTGTATTTCAGTGAACAAGGCATCCTTTTAATAAACGTGTTCACATTAGTCCACAAAGTTTTGTTAGTTGTGCTGGGCTCAAAAGTATGGCATCTAGCATGCTGTGCTGCAGTGGTCTTTCAGGTTTTAAAGGGCATAAAAGAACAGGCTCAAAATACATTCTCCATTGGGACCTAGTACATGATGTCCTCACAATGCAGCATTTAATGCGGCCAGGTCCATAAAATTCCACTGAAAAGCCAAAAAAATTGTGAACTCATTCAGCAAGGTTTTACACAGTAAGCTCTGAAATGCTGTGCTATACAACTGTGGTTAAATGGAAAAATGTAGTGCTATGGGATATTTTTCATTTTTACACTGCTTAAAATGCCCATCATAAAAACACAATAGGTGCCATATGAACCATGAATCAGCAGAAATTACTTTAGGTCCAGAAATATTAAAATAATGTTTACAGCTTCAAGCTCAAACTAAGATTATTTTCACAAATGTTAACATTTATTTACAAGATGACTAGACTTACATATTCTGAGAGTTTGCCATTACCTTGTTTCATTTGAGTAGTTTGGCAGGCTCACAACATTTATTTTTTCTGTCTGAATTTTCATTGCTTTTAAAGTGTGCATGTGTATCTAAAAACACACATATCTAAGTTATAATGAAATGACAGCTTATCGAAACATTATCTGAACAATGAAGAAAAGTGCTTTTTAGTATTGTCTACTCACACACACACACACACACACACACACACACACACACACACACACACACACACACACACACACACACACACACACACACACACACACACACACACACACATGCACCCATATATATCATTTTTGTGAACTGCAGTCGATCGAGAGTCACAATGTCGAACTGCAGTTTTCCAATGGGCAGTTTTGCAAACTCAAATACATCAACCACACCGCATCGAATAGGTAGTGTAGTTCGAGTATTTAAGTTTGAAATTTTGAGTGGAGATTGCGGTTCAGTGAGGAACAGGGAATTAATCCATTTCCTCATTGTAGTGCAATCTCGGTGTTGGTATATATAATTTGCACGGAGGGCACAGCCCCCCACATGAGGGGTGCAGGGGGGCTTGCCCCCCTGCAAAATAATGAAACTGATGTGCCGTTCACTCTAGAGTGTCATGATACATGATGTTGTATAGCTTGAGTGACTGACATCACCTCCTGGTATGTTGAATACATCGAACTACAGAAGTCAATGTATTCAGTTTCGAGTTTCCTGCTTGTTCGCTATTGCGGTTTTCCAGATTTTGGTTCGACGTTGAGGCCAGTCACTGAATGCAGTTTCAAGGTTTCAACAGTGAAACTATATATATATATATATATATATATATATATATAGAGAGAGAGAGAGAGAGAGACATTTAGACATTTATATCTATCTATATTTATTTTATTTAACATTTGTTCACTGGGAAAGTCTGACTTGGAATGAAGCCAATTTTCAGCAGAGGTCCAGGCAGATATGTTCCAAATGCATGTCTTTTTAACATGGGAGAAACCGGAGCACACGGAGGAAACCCACACAACTGCAGGAAGGGCATGCAGACTCCACACAGAAGGCACTTCAGCTGCAAATTGAACCAGAGAACCTCTTGTTGGGAGGTGACAACGCTACCGCTTCACTATTGCACTGTCCATCTATATATATATATATATATATATAGAGAGATATATCTATATATCTATATATCTATACATATATATATATATATATATATATATATATATATATATATATATATATATATATTCTAACAGCCATGGCAGGCAGTAGTTTACAAACTTGAAATCATGCAATTATTACAGCATGAACAGATTTTCATTCTCAGATGTATGAAGGAAATTAAAACTGTTTCAGTTCAACCGCGAGTCCCGGAACATTGCGCATGTGCACTCGTGGCATTTCCCGATATTCCGACTGCTGGTGAACCAGTCTGGAGCATGCACACAGAATCCAGACTGTCTCCACCAGCAGTCCGGATTACAAAGACAGCATGCATGTCTACATTTTCCCAGCAGTCTATGCAGTCAAAACTGCATAGACTGGAAGGAGATTGGACTGCAACGTCCGCAGGCAGGGTGGTCTCGTGGGACAGATAGGATGAGCCTTAGGTGTTCTTGCAAGAAGGGCTTACCTATTGCATGGATTTAACAGCTCAGCCGGCAATGGGTGCAGGAATGGAGACGATGGAGCTTGCTACTTTTGACGGACTTTGCAGATGTGTTTAGGAATGGCGACGGTGCTTTTGACGGACTTTGCATGGCAGGTAAGAGGTGTGTGCGTGTGTGTCTGTGTGTAAAATGCCCCAGTCGCTACATGGTGGTGGGTAGAGAATAAGGCTTGAACCCTGTACATTGGGCCCAAATGGGCAAGAGCCTGAATTCCCTACCCACCACCATTTGTAAAAAAAAAAAAAAAAATGCAGATTTTTGCCTCATATTTGTTCTGTTCCTCATAAAATCTGGGGTTTCTGTATTTTTGTTTCTCAACACAGCCAGTTGTACAGTGGTGCAGTGGTAGCATTGCTGCCTAACAGCTACAGGTTGTCTGGTTTGATTCTTGGCTGTGGTGCCTTCTATGTGGAGTCTGCATGTCCTCCCTGTGTTTTGTGTGGGTTTGTTCTGGTGTCTTCTCATCTTACAAAGACACGTCTGGAGTGTTTCTTATTCTGCCAAAAATTGGCTTTTGTTTCAAATCAGACTTTCCTGGTTAACAAATGTTAAATAAATAAAAATGACAAGCACTGGAATTTCAGACTTCATATTCTTCAGAAAGTACACTGTAACACAAAACCTATTATTATAGCAAGGTTTTAAGTTTATAAGGTGGATATTTGAAATTTGTCCCTATTTTTGGGAGTGTATTCCCCCATTTTTGGCTTCGTCCAGGTTTTTTGTGCCAAGGTTGAGAGCTATGGTGATAACTGAACTCACTGAATATGTTTGGGGGCTGTATTCCCGCATTGCTGGCTTTGTCTATGTGTTTTTGCTAA
Source organism: Protopterus annectens (assembly GCF_019279795.1). Lineage (NCBI taxonomy): Eukaryota > Metazoa > Chordata > Ceratodontiformes > Protopteridae > Protopterus > Protopterus annectens. The sequence goes on along the minus strand of NC_056731.1, from coordinate 1,230,114,102 downwards.
GAGGTTGAGAGCTATGGTGAGAACTGAATTCACTGAATATGTTTGGGGGCTGTATTCCCCCATTATTGGCTTTGTTCAGGTGTTTTGTGCTAAGATGTTGACCGCTATGGTGAGAACTGAATTCACCGAATGTATCCATTTAAGTTTCAGTCTTCCTCAATCATAAAATACATGATTTATTTGGCATAGTGGTATGCTGCTCTGACTGTTTTGCAGAGGGTCCTGGGTTCAATACTTGGCTGTGAAATGTATGGTTGGTAACAGCATTTTATTTTAGCAACTTTCCAACATTATACAAGCAATGTTTAAAATGTGTCCCTGTTTTTTGGTCTTTTGCCACCCCCCCTAAATTTTGGCTTTTTCCAGATTTTTTGTGCTGCAAAGTTCAGAGATACAGCTGAGTGTCAAGTAGATTTTACAAGAAGCTGAGAGCTGCAGGGGGACAAAAGTTTAGTGATGCTTATGCTGAGTCTGCTTGCGTTGTTAATAGCACAACATGTAGTGTACTTGCTTTTGATGCAGAAAGCTGTGGGTTCTACTCCCACAATAGGTAGATTCATTGCTGATACTGTACTGTATTGTAAAGGGGGTGGATGCTGCAGTCCTTTTTGGTGAAGATACCTAGTAACTCTGAACCTGTTATCAGTTTGCCATCCATTCCCTATTGCAATATTACTAGCTTATTGTTTTTTAATGAAACATAAGCAATTTATTCCTCAAGGGCAACAGACACTTTATTCGTAGATGAAACAATGAAATATAAAGTTGTTTGCCAGCAGCAACCTCTTCATTAGTTACAGATTTCTTTAATGTGGAATTATTTAGATGGCGTTTACTTCTTCAGAGATTGTGCATATTTACTGATACTGGTGGATTGTAGAAGTTGAGTAGACTTTTATGATAGAAATGTTCTGAATTGGGTAGTTTTGTCATTATTGGTGCATGCATTTTGTTTCATTGTTTACTAGAAAAATGTTCAAAACAAATTTAAAACACCCTCTACAACTGTACTATATTGTACAAGGAATATAATTTAATAAAGTCAGAAAGGTATATCAAAGACCACGTGTATGTTTCATGTGCAAGAGGCCTATGATTTGAAAACAGCCCAAAGTTAATCTTTATCTGTCACTGGCAAAATGTATTTTCTTTGAATGTGGGTTTCAATGCTGTTTCAATGAATGTGAGTTTCAAGGGCAGAGAAGTTTTAATGCTAAGTCTGTTTTCATTGTGAGATTGCATTGCTTTGTTTAGCAGATGTCTTAGTGTTTGTGCTGTAAAATGCAAAATAAAACTTTCAAATGAAGTCCAAATCATCGTAGAAGTAAAGCAGTATGCACATTAGTGTTTATGGTAAATCGGGTGAAATAGCCAAGTAATGGTTCAATGGAATAGCTGAAGGGGGGAGGCTCCATTCGACCATGATTTTGTGAGGGGGAAGGGCGACAAACTCAAAGACAGCCCCGGCTGAACTATACCTCTCAACTGTCCAGATTTTCACAGAATGAATAGATTTTTGCTTCTTATTTTTGATTTGTTCCTCATTAAATGTGTGGTTTTCTGGCAAATAATTTAGGAATTAAGTCACTAAATAATGAGACACTGAGTTTCAGACTTCATAACCTTCAGAAAAATGCATGCTAAAGCAACACCTGTTATTCTATCAACTGTCTCAATTTATACAACAATTTTTTGTAAAGTTTATAAGTATATTTGGCCTTGTCCAGATTTCCTGCATTAACAGGTTGAGAGGTACATGCAAATAAATTGCTTTAAAGAATTAGGCATATCCAAACCTCTCAACAGTCCCTGATTTTGGCTCAAAATGTTGCTCTTCCCCTAATAATCCCGCCGCAAAATGGCAATTTTGGAAGACAATGTGGAGGGTTTATAATTAAGAAATAACTGTAATAATCAGAGTTATAGATTATTTTTATTTCAGAAATGCATGTAGATTCTTTTATTTTGTCAGCTGCTCAAGTTAGCAGTACTAATATTAAAAAATTGTCCATTCTTTGATAGGTTCCCAGCTGTATTGTGTGGCTATTTTATATTTTTGCATCACATTTTTGGTCCTTTTTCATAAAATTGTGTTTTTTTGGCAAATTGGTAGCAAATCATTAAAGACTGAAGTTAGAAAATAATGACAGACATTTGTGTTTCAGATTTCATACCCTTCAGAAATTCATACTAATGCAAGGCCTACTACTCTATTACCGTTCTAAGTTTATAAGAGCAATATTTAAAATTGTCCTTATTTTTGGGCCTTGTCCCACTTCTATGCATGGCTTTGTCCAGATTTCTTGCTCTGAGGTTGAGAGGTATGACAAATGTGTCAGGGCCATCACAGTCAGCCAGATACATTTTAAATTGTGACATACCTGTTGCACCCAACTGCCCCATGTAGTGTGGCTCTGGATGTGTCCAAGCAATGCAAGGAGCAGTTATGCAGTGTAAATGTGCAGAGTATCCCCCATCCAAGATAGACACAAGTACAACTTTTATTCTGCCCTTGATTTGCAGAATGTTCTGGTTTGTCATGTTTTTATACTGTTGATTTATGCTTATTATTACTCAGAAAGTGCCTGTTGCTCTGTGTTTAAGTAGCAATGCTTTAATGACCATCAGGTAAGCTTGTCTGAGATTGTAAGATGCAAGTAAGCTTTAATAAGCATACTGTTAAAGAATTGCCAACATTGAAAGCCTTTCTGTTACCATGCAGAGAATACTTGCATAACTAGATAATGTATAAGCCTTGGGTATTGAAATGCATATGACAGTATTTGTAATAAACGACAGGATTACATTATTTTAAGAAGCTCATTACATTTGTTGGAGACTTGCAGTCATCATTGCAGGCTTTACCTGTAAATCAAACAGAATGCCAATCTATCATGTGTGGTCCATTACCTGTGCAGTAATCCTTTAAGCAATGTATCTTGAGCTTGTTTCTTGTTTGTTTTCATTTTTTACTTTGATCATGTTTTCCCCATGAAACAAATAGATAGTTGTTGTCAGGCAACAGGTCTTTTTTGGATAAGAAACATTTTTACAAGTGGGGTATCACAGAAATTGCTACTTTCAGCATGTTACTTGGTACTTTAATAAATCTGAATATAAATTATAATTAGAACTGCAGTGCAAGGAGGAGTGGTTTGAGTTGAGTGCTGCTTGTTTTTCTTAAGCTTGATTTTGACTGGCATTCCAGTAATGTATTTAAAAAGTAATTTATTTTTTTCATGCATGTTTCCATCTAGATATTAAGTAAGCTGTCATGCAGCTAATGCATTGAAATATTTTTCTACACTTCACATTGTTTTGATTGGACTCTCATAATGACGGTTTGGCACCCAGGACAGTGTATTTAATTAAAGTTCCAGTTTTTGTGGTTTTGAGCATAGCCCTTCCCCTTTCTAGTTGACCACACCCCTTCCCATTGGCCCCACCCATTCAGCTGTCTCCTGCAGCTCCCCTTCAATTTAAATTCACCAGCTGCCCCTGACTACATGACAGCATAAGGAAATGTTAAGTCAGAGGGCTTGTTTTGATAAGTCCATAGATCATGTCATTCAGAAACTGTTTGTTAAAAAAAAAACAGTATTTAACTGAATATACCTGAAGGTACAATGTTAAGTGATTAGCTCTAGGACAAGAAATTATAGTACAGATAGCATGTAAGTGCATTTTTGAGTAGAGAGGGAAGCGATGTCATATGCATGCCAAAAGTGGAAATACAACACTGGAGCAAAAGGATATGAAATCAGTTAAGTAGAGTCTGAATTAAGTCTAGTGAATGGAACATGAGCACAGTGCATATTACACACATACCAAGAGATTTGTTTTCCCATGAAGCTTGCTTAACTCCTGATAATTTGTCAAGAAACATAAAAGCAAGATCTTGTCTATGTCCTCCTTACCAGCTAGGGTGCTTTACCCTCCCGATTGGAAGAATAAAAATACAATTGAGATGAGGTAGTGCAATAAAAATGTCATAAAAGACTAAAATATAAAAAGTGACACATTATATGCAAAACATGTCTGTAAAATAGACAGTGTGAAAATCTGAAGGTCTACTGTCTGTAATGTTGGGTGAGCCCCTCTTTTCTCCTCTTGCTTACCCCTGGGAATTCAGTTTGTATTTTAATGTAGTCATAAGACATTTCTCTGAATTTTTAAAGTTTAACAAATGTTTTATTTTCATGTTACCCTAACCTGATGACCGACATACTTTTTTTTGGACTCTGATTAGATGAATGCATTAAATCTGTTATCACCTTGCCAAGCAAAGCGACTTGCAAGATTTGATGCATCTCATGGCTTTTCTAATGTAACTCAGGTAGTAGAGGGCTGCAACAGCTGGTATTTTTGGTGAAACATTTATAGAATAATGCTGCCATCACCAGTGAGAACCATTGTGCTGTTAACGAAATAATTGCACTCCAACTTATGACATTGACAAACTGGAAAAGTTAGGCACATTTTAATTTGTGCTACAGTCTTGGTTAGTGCCATCTTCCCCATGCAATTTCTAGTGATTAAGAAGGTACATTTCCATTTGTGAAAAGAAAAGGTGTCATAACAGTAGCTATTGTCATCAAAGTCAGGCAATTTATTATTCAGTCTTCTGTCATTGATATGATCAGATTTGGATTTGCTGTAGCTGAGTCAGCTATTTTTGGTCTGTCCAGTAGCTGCACCTAGACTCAGAAAGGTACTCGAGGAGCACCTGGGGCAGTAAGTGCTTTTGTCAATATATAGAAACCATGGAATTAAGGGTGTCAGTCATTTTTTGCAAACCAAGTTGGTCTGTCTTCTATCTCATGTCAGGCCATACATACTGGAACATCCTAGAACAGTAACAATTACTTAACCAATTGTTAAAACTAATTAGCTTGCATTTATATTTAGGTATCATTCTGGGCAAAGGTAGCATTCCACTTAAGACTAGAGTTTTCCCAGCATTTAACATATATGACATATGCATGGTGAGATCTAACATGGCTCTTCTCTACATATCTCTCAAGGCTGACTATCGTAAGTCATTCTCACCCACATGAATAGCCATTAAACTGAATTCATATTTGCCTATATGGAGAAAAGAGACCATAGAACTATTGCAACATCATGGATTTTTGCATCAGAAAGAAATCTGTCACCCTTTCCTTTCCCATCCTCTTAAGACTGAACTTTTATAGCCTTACTGTGAAGTCACCACTTAATAGGACATTTTTGCTTTAGTTTCTTGAGTCAGCAATATTGTAATATGGATCATTGACTCATTGATGTGAAAGACGATGGTGTGATCGCATTAGTACTTGCATGCTGTGAGTTATCTTTACTAGTTCTAGGAGTCTTAAGAAGTGATATTTTTGACAGCCTCAGCATGTATTCATATAGAGGATTTATGAAGAAGAGAGGGTGCTGTATGGGTGCTGTATAAGTGCTGTATGGGTGTGGTGTGATGCTTTCAGGCCAGCTTTCTAAATGATTGGTTGACTCTCCATTCTGAAGATGCAGCTCTCACAGGACATGATATGCTTATCAATTAGAAATTGCTTGTGCTTACATCTCTCACTGGTCATGTCATGTTTGTCATTTATTAATTGTTTGTGGCATCATGTCCTATTTGACTTTTTAGCCACCCTTCAGGTAATATGCTAACAAAAGTTACATCTGAAATGATCCCAATACACTTATCAAAATAGCGGTAGAAGTTCCCTAGACCCCAAACCAAATATCCCCTAGCCGCTGTGGTTATATCTACTGCAGATGTGGTTGCACTGTGTGCATATGTGTGTAACAGGTTTGTGGAACATCATGTGGGAATGACACAGTCCATGGATCTCTTCATCCATAGCTGCATCTCCACCTAGGAATGGCACTGGTATCAACAGCTACTGGAAAATATGAAGGCAGCCTGTGAGACCATGACCATCTGGCTATGCCAGGTGTCTGACATCCACATAATCCATGTCTGTGCAGGCAGCCTTACTGAACTCCACAAGGACACCATGAGTGGGTGGTTTGGAAGAGGTGACAGTAAGTGAACTTGATCTACCTGCCCTGTAGGGTGTACACACAGTGCAGTCAATTGATTGGTGGCCACCAGAACAGTTTCAGTCTTGATGCATGGAAGAAGATGGCCCCAATGAGACAGTTTAGACATCCATGTGCCTGACTAACAAAACAAACCAGGAGATCCAGACATTGCATGCCCTTCTGGATGACAGCACTGCGCAACTGATGTGTAATGCCCATTGTGACACCCCTTTCAGACAATGAGTAGGAGGCATGGTGGGGATGGTCACTGACCTGATGCTTCAGACCACTTTCTGTGTGTTCTGTGAAGGCATCACTGCCTGCAGTAGGTACATGAGCAGAGGACTTGGCTCCTCCTTTAGAAGGGGTGTAAGGCATGACTTATCCTTTCAGAGAATGTGGAGATCAGGGGTTAGGTTCCATACAGAACAAAACACTGATGCTGCATGCAGACAGTAATGTGGAGGCAAATGCACTGTTACTAATAGGGGCACTGTGCCCTCAGTCTGTATTACAGTAAGACTATTGTAACTGTCTCTGTCCAATGTTGTCCAGTGCAGCACCAGTCACCAGGCATGACTCATTCCAAGGTGGATAAATACATAATGATAGCACTTTTGAAAGCAGATAACAGCCGTGTGTAAAATTACAAATCTACAACAATCCCATTACTTTCTGAGGCATGAATGGTACAGATAATAAATATGAAAAGAATGCAAACAGTACACCTGGTGTGGTATGCCTTTGCGCCTGCATCCCATATGTGTCTGTTGAGAAGATACAATGGTGTTTAACATCCCTGAGATCATGACACAGGAATGTGGTTAATATCTGCTATGGATGTATACACCAACCTGGTACATCCTAACCAGGCACATGGGATGGTACAATCCCATTCATTTCCCACATCCAGGCATCTGCAATGTATCATGGCCCTTTCTGTCTCTCAAGTCAAGGACAGCAAGAGCACATCCATGGCAGTGTGGTTGGTCAGTGACATAGTCCTTCTGCTAGATTTCTGGTAGAAAAAAAGGATCATGTCAGTGACTCTGCAATAGACCTGATGGGATGTACTTTTGTGGCCACTGACTGCCACATCTGCCACAAGGTCATGCCCCACTTGGTCATGGGAGGCACAGTTGCTCTTACCTTTGGCCAGAGTCCAGCTTTCATGTTCATTGAGATTCTGAAATAGAAAATCAGTCTCTCTGTGGAAGAATTTCTTTAGGCAAATCCCCTCCTTAGGTACCGTGCATCAAGCAGTAAATGTGGACCTACAGCTATGGCCAGTGAGTAGACACAAAATATGCTCAGCAACATCTATAGTGGGTACACTGCCATGTAGTAGCTGTGCCATCATAAGATTCCACGCCTGCTTATACATAAAAATGATTGGGCTGTTCACGGTGTTCCAGCAGGTCAGTGTGGGTACTGACTAGACTGTGACATTAATGCTGACAGCAGTCTACACTTACCTATGCCCAAGAAAGCACAACCATCTTATGCTCTGTATATTCACCACTGTTCATTATCATCTTTCCTGTGTGCTGTTCTCATAACACATTGTGCACTATGCTCCATATCTGATCCACAGATGCAGGTGCTGTGTACGCAGCACAGTCATCTCTGTCTGAGCAGCATGCTAACAGTCAAAGTGCAACTCACACAGCCCACAGCCACTATGTTTGTAGGCTACTGCTGCATGCACTTAATTGTCTTCTTTCTTCCACTACTGCCACCCACCTTGTACTCCCCAGCCCTTGTCAGCAGATTGCTATACAGTCACCCCCCCAAAAAATAAATGGGTCTTACAGTTATCCAGTCATTTTCCCCACCAGCCTATGGCTTGTTTATTACTACCCCAGCACATGCTCCATACTGCTCTAATCTGTAGAACAATGTAATTATTTAAAGTGTTCTGCAGATTACAGGGGAAAAAGGTAATTATTTACTGCCAAGCTCCATCATGATCCTTCCAGTCCCCCACCACCAACAACAACAAATTACTACACTTATGTCATTTTCCCTGCTTTCCCCAGGCTTGTGTATCCTTACAATAGCTCACTATTCATACAACATTCAGCAGTATGATGAGCACTGCAATGGCTTCAGACATTTTTTTCATGCAGTTTTGAGGCTCGTAGTAGTATAGTTATGGTAATGTGGTTCTTTACGGTAAATGTCTAAACTGCACATTAACTCAAATCTTTCCAACCACAGGTCATGCAAAGAAGCTTGCTTTTTACATGCATACACACTACAAGCATGGGCAGGACCCACACACACGCACAAACACACACACACACACACACACACACACACACACACACACACACACACACACACACACACACAAACAAACACATACACACACCTACTTCCTCACTGCTTGCTATCAGGCTGGCATCAGCTCCTCTCCTCATTCAACAAGTCTACTAAATTCAGTTTAGCCTTCCTCAGGCTCAACCCCACCCATGTTTGGGGCTATACGAGGCATCATGGATACACAAGAAACATCTTACCCCTGCCAAGGCATGTGCCCTAACCTCCACCATGCTGTAACAGCCTTGTGACCTATATAATGGCTGTCTTCAGGAGATGAGTGCCCACTTCTGTGTATGAGCAACCTCCTTATCAAGCAGTATACTGTCTGTAATGTGGAGCTCACCAGGCTCTTAATGTAGATATTACAATGAGCCTAAGTAGCTTATATCCTCAAGGGTGCCAGTCATTGTCATCGTTCTCTGCCCAGTCTGACCGATGTCCATTGTTTAGTAGAACATGTGACACCTAAGGTGCAGCCAGAGCTGTATCTATCTGCACCACAAGGCTGGGGCCATTGTTTTTTAATGAGATCATAGAGATGCTTTGCCACAGCCATGGACATTACCAGGGTTTGTAATGGCTAATAATTTTACTCCAGAAAATTTCCCTTCATACTCTAGAACAATGGTTGGTGCCATGTAACTCTGTGGTAGCACTTTGCTTTTTCACACTGCCCTGCTGCCCATTGCTGTGAATCATGTGACACCTGCAACATGCATTTAGCATTAATTTGCTACCATCTAGAAAGTGACTTGTGAAGTGGTCATTACTTCTGAATGTGCTGAGAATTGGAGGACTCCTTAGTAGTGCAGAAAAGATGCTAACATCTCCCTATACTAACTATACAAGAACCATGTGGAGAACCTACAGGAGACTCCTACATGAGCCTTTGTACAGATTAGATGCCAGGCACTGCCTTGCTAGGATATTGAGTGATGTCACTAGCATCGCCTGTGCTAAGGAATAGTACATGCATCACACACTGACCTAAAGAAGCGCCAGCATGACCTTTTTAGATAATGAGAAGAGGATGTTACATAGGGTGGCCGCGGTGGCACAGCGGTTAGTGTTGCCACCTCACAGCAAGAGGTTCTCTGGTTCGATGCTGGGGTGCCTTCTGCGTGGAGTCTGCATGTCCTCCCTTTGGTCACGTGGGTTTTCTCTGTGTGCTCCAGTTTCCTCTCACATCCCAAAGACATGCTCTAGGTGGATTGGACACTCTAAATTGGCCCTAGGCATGAGTGTGTGCATGCATGTGTGTGCCTTCCATGGAAGGTTGGGCATCAGGCTGGCAACTTGACACTGTAGAAACTCCACTGCCAATCATGAGTGGACAGGTGATCCACTGTAGCAACTCCTAACTGGGAAAAGCCCGAAGAGGATGTTAGATAGAGGGAGCCAGAGTTCTACACTGAAAATTAATGCCTGTTTGTTACTTGTACATACACAGGCATTCTTATTCAGTAATATGCAGGACTTGTAGGTCACAGACATATTACTTTTTATTTTTGGTCACCTTGTGAAATAAAGGATAATCAGCAACCCTTTCCAGACAGAAGAGTAGCTAGGGAGGGGAGAACAGAACAATCCCCTGGGTGCAATGTGTTAGGGATATGATCAACACATCCTTTTTTTTCTTTGTACATAAACCTGTGGGATAGTAGTCCATGAGGATATGTATACATACTTCTCAAATGTACTGATTTTTACAGAATGCCCAGATTTTTGCATCACATTTTTGGTCTGTTTCTTAGTAAAATTGTGGTTTTCTGGTGAATTATTGGCAATTCATTGAGGATTAAAGTCAGAAAATAATGACATACATCTGAGATTCACATTTCATACCCCTCAGAAAATTCAAGCTAATGCAAAACCTGTTATTTTCTTAACTTTCTATTTTTATAAGAGTAATATTTAAACATTGTCCCTATTTTGAGGCCTTTATCCACGCACCATTTAAGGCTTTGTCTAGATTTCCTGCTCTAAGAGATTGAGAGGTATGGCATTAGGACCTGGTACACTTTCTAGAAGGAAGGATGTGAAGATCGTTTAAGTGATTTTTTTTCTGCTGTCATGTACACTATGATGATGTGAGTTCTTAGGTCTTGGTATTTTTCCATAGGAGAGGAGGACAGCTAGATCAGAGAATGGAGTTGTTGTTGTTCCTCAACCATGTCACACAGCTATGTATGTGTTTCCATGTGTCAGAGTGTACAGTACTGATGTTACAGCTGACCATTAATTACATGGCTGCTTCATTGCCATGTTTTTAATGTTATTATTTTAACCATTGCATAAAGCTTTGGTCTGCATTATGTGTCAGTGAATGATGCTACCACATAGAAAACTATGTATACATAGCAGTCCTCATTAGAACCATATAAACTGGGAAATGCCGCCTTGGTAATTTGCCACTATAAATAAGTTCTATAACAAAAGGAAAAAATGTTTAAAGTCCCATAAAATACACCAAAATTAAAGACTTAATCAAAAAGATCAGCATAAAACTAAAAAGAAAAAAGAAAATTCAGAAAGACCAGAGCTGCACATGAGCTGAAAATATAATAAAAAAGCCAAAGATAACTACAAGTCCTTCTTTAGTGACATTAAAAAAATAGAAATAACTCTTCACTATGTGTGAAGCTAATGTCAAGTGGCATTACCCACTACAACCCAAATACATAACTAACACACCCTGTAGACAAATTCATTGCTAGTTTTACCCCAGAAATGGACATTCATATTCCATAAATCTCCAGGTTCCACTAATCCCCTATCATCACCATAGGTCATGTCTTAAATGTAGTCTCTAAAAACACCACTTCCATGTGTCTAGACAATTTACGTAGCTGCCTAATTAAGAGCACAAGACATGCCCTCACTATACTTGTTCACCTTTAATCTAGCTACATTGTATGGCCCTTATGGTTTAGAAAACAGCTTTAGTGGTGCCCCTGCAAAAAGAGGCCCTACCATGTTGTTTGTCTTTCGGATTTTCCCGGTAAGGGGTCGCCACAGTGGAACTCTGGTCCGCTAATGATTGGCAGTAGATTTTTTTTGAAATGCCGAGGTGCCAGCTCGACGCACAGCCTTCAACGAAGGCACGCCCATTTACGCACGCATGTCTTTCGAATGCTACCGAACCGTGGGGAGGACATGCAAACTCCACACAGAAGGCACTCCCAAGCCTAGCCAAGAATCGAACGGGAGAACCTCTTGCTGTGAGGTAACAACGCTACTGCCGTACCACCGTGGCAATCCAAAAAGAGGCCCTACCATAGGCCCTGGAAATTATAGGCTCATTAACCTTACTAGCCTAATTTGAAAGGCCATGGAAGACATCCTATATGACCATTTTAACAATGATATTAAGAATTTCATGCAATTAGACCAGCAACAGTTTGGTTTTGTCAAGGGCAGAATATTGTCTACTCAGTTTGTAAAGCTTCTTGCAGAAGGTTATAGTGGTTACTCAGTCCACACAACATACCTTGAGCTGTACAGAAACCTTTGACATTGTACCAATGTACACTGTACATTGTAAGCAAGCTAAAAGAACTAAAGTTAGAGCATTAAAGGTAAGATAGATGGTAAAACAGAATTCAGTTGACAGGTGCCATTTCAGAGCATGAGAAACTAGCAAATGGGGTACCACAGAGTTCAGTACTGTGACCCCTCTTTTCAGTTTTTACTTTTTTAAGCTCCATGTCATAAACACTGACCTATGGCTAACCAAATTCACTGATGACTGCAAGTTGGATATCATCAGATATTCCCCCATTGATACAGAAGTGCTTCAAGAAGAACAAACAGGGTACAGAGATGTAGCTCAGCACTCAATGAAAAATATTAGAGATTAGTAGCCTTTGTGAACACTTGATATATACAACTTACAGAATATCCAGTAAGCTCCTTCACACAGACTCAGTGGTCAGGATTTCAATGCCTGAGCCAACAATTTATTCACCTTTGATCACCATATTGCAGCAGTCATTATAAAGCAATTCTGTCTTGCATAAGTAATTTCCAAAGGTATGTCATCCAGGTCAGAAGATATTATTCCTCTGTACTCTGCTATAATTAGACAAATTACAGAGTAAAACATCTCTTTCAGCATGCACAAAATCAAAAATATTAAGCATCTCTAAAGGCAGCAAACTGATGAAAATATTATTAAGCTAAAAATCCTTAACTACCAAGACAAACTAGAAGCCCTATTCCTATGCTCTGTCTTTCTAGACCCCAGCATGGAGATCTATGCTTAGCATTCCATGGCATCAAAGACCCACCCTAATGGATCTCATATACCTTCCCAGGATGAGCAGCTTGACAAACATCCGAATCAAGGATGCAATCTTTTGCCAACATAAAACTAAAACATACTCTTGCCTCCTTCATCATTAACCTTAATAAATGGATGGATACCTACAGGTTTGTCACTGGCCAGATATGTTTTTCCTTCCTGAAAGTGAGGAGAATATTTTGGGAGTACTATCTTCATTCATACCTTGTAGTTGCTATGATCTTGTAATCAAAGATCCTATACCTTGTCAGTGCAGGTTGAACTATTTTACTACCCACCTTATCACCAGGGTTCACACCAACATCATGGAGATGCTGACAGGGTCAACAGCTGGAGGCTTGTCATCATCACCAGTGTCATCATTTACCTTGGATTTGATCATTTGCCTTCCTTCCATCATCACCAGTGTCATAATTTACCTTTGAGTTGATCATTTGCATTCCTTCAATCATCACCAGTGTTATCATTTACCTTGGATTTGATCATTTGCATTCCTTCAATCATCACCAGTGCCATCATTTACCTTGGATTTGATCATTTGCATTCCTTCAATCATCACCAGTGTCATCATTTACCTTGGATTTGATGATTTGCCTTCCTTCAATCATCACCAGTGTCATCATTTACTTTGGAATGGATTGTTTGCCTTCCTTTACTGCCATGTCCATGGCTGTACTCCTGCCATTACTACTTTGTGTGCTGGTCTGCCTGCTATGCCCATCCCATCTCCCCTGTACAAACACCTCCTTGAAATCCAAGGCATGCACCTTACAGACTGTCTGGTGATGCTTCCTGGTAACTGCCCTATGTCAATGTATGATACTGCCATCATGTGTATTACTTTTGGATATTTGTGGTGGTATGGTCTCCACAGTTCCATACATTGCACTGTCTAATATACTGCTTCTGTCTCCCAAAGGTAAGCTCCTATGGGTTGGCTACTGAAGATTCTTGAGGATATTCAACTCAACTTTACTGCTCTTTGCATTCATACTATATGGGGAGATGGGTTAAATAGCATTTAATCCAGACCCCTTTGGTGCACATACTGCTTTGTTACTTTTGTTCTTGCCTCTTTATTGATTCTCATTCCATACTTCACAATATTTTGCTTCATTCTCATCCAGTGTAGCATGAATTACAAATAACTTTGTGTTTGTGTGTGTGTGTGTGTGTGTGTGTGTGTGTGTGTGTGTGTGTGTGTGTGTGTGTGTCTGTGTGTGTCTTTCTCTTTATCACTGCCTTTTTAATTGTCCTTTGTTGTTTTTTTTCTCTGCATTTAAATTCATATTTTATGCAGATGGCTGCAGCAGTGGTGTGGTGTGGCATCAGCCAACAAAATGCACCTGCCTTGCCTACGTCTACCGAGTCCCCAGCTGTATCCAGGTTAGCCTGTTTGCCTGATGATGTAGGTTTTCCTGTAGGGGTCAACCTTTTGGGTTCTCTGGTACCTTCTGGTGGTCTGTCTCCTGTGGGGGTTGCAGGATTGGCATCATGGGGCATCACTGGTGGGTGCCCCAATATGTCTGTTACCGGGAAGTTGTAGAGTTGGGGACAGCTTTAGTGAACTGAGAATTGGACACCTGCAAATACACCCTTCTCTGACTACTAGAGTTGCATGGCTGTTTTATCCTGATTAGTAGGCCAACAGTGGCTACTCCCAGACATGAGAATGGTCACACAACTGACTGACCTCAGGTTTGGTGAAGGCACTGTGTATTGTAGCAGTCAGTCATCATGCTGTTCCCTGTTCCTGTTGGTTACATTCCAGTCCAATTTGTAGTCCATTCTTTCGCATCGCCAACTACTCTCGCTCTTCCTGTGTCACTCAGCCTATCCTTTGTGATTATTTCTCTGCTCCTAATGCCATTCCTATACTCTTTTTCTTAATCAAAACTTCACTTTCTACTTTTCTCCCCTACTTTACTTGAAAAGATACAAAAATGGGTACTCGTTCCCCCATACCCTTACTTCCCTATCCCCATACCACTTTTCCTTTCCTCTAGACCCTTCTGTATTTACCAGCCATGCTTTCCCTTGCTTCTTCTCACTTTCTGCCTGTCCACTACACCCATTTCCTTTACATTTAGAATACAAAACCAGTAGGGAGTTTGCTCTATAGTCATTAACTGGTCTGTCAGTTGGGCTCATCAAAGCACATCATTGCACACATAAATACACATCATTGTGAGCATGCCATATTAGTGCTACTGGTCTCATGAGGTCACAGGACTACTGTGTCATCGCCCCAGACATTATATGACCTGCTGTGTTTTCACAGCAATCTCACTACTTATTGTATTCTTGTTACTGAATGAGACCTCTACTGCATAGTTAATCATCTGTTCATTCAGCACTATTTGAGCTTTATAGGCTGTGTAATTTATTTTTTCTGAGTACACCCAACTTGTGTAACTCTACAGGTGATCAACAACAAAGAACTCATCTTACATTTTAAAAGTGTTTCAGTGATATGAGTGGGGTTGGTATGCACAATTTGTATATAAAAAAAGGAAAAATGGGAATAAATAATCTCTGTCCAACATATAAAATGCTTTATCCTAACAATATACAAAATACAGCTGTGTGATAAAAACAGTTGTACAATAAACAGCAATTATGATTCAAAATATGCATAATTATTGCACAGGCAAATCAATATACATGTAAATTCCATTTTACTCATGGAAGGGAATCAAGAAACAATATTGAAATAAAAATTAGTGCAACTTTCATTCGATGCAGCTACTAAATCAGCAAAACTCAGAGCTAGTCTTTTTCATATTTAGGAGCATAAACGTGCAGTATATCCTTATCATTCATCTGCCAGGGAAAGTGCAAGGAAGCAGACATTATTTATAAAGGTGCAACATTTCATTTTTAAATAATGGCATTTACACAACAATAAATTATGTTCAGGTGTAGGTAATTCAAATGTACTCATGTCTGTCTTTGCTTGGTCATGAGG
>NC_056731.1:1230010967-1230095967 GCF_019279795.1 Protopterus annectens | reverse complement strand
GAGTTGCACCAGTATTTGCCAATTAGTCATGGCATGGTGGGAAGAGGAACATTTAAAAGCACATTTTTATTCCATAAGGTGTTTTTAAAAAGCACTTTATAGATGATGTTTTTTTTTTTTAAATTGAAGTGGTAGACACTAATAGTTTGATAATTTTTAATGATTTAAATCATAGTACTGATTTTTTAAACTTTACTTTAAACAGTAAAGGTTTATTGGTGAATTTCCTGGATTTAACAATAAATTTAAATAAGAATACAAAATGTTTTGAAAGTAAAGTGTTTAGGAAAGGCACTCTCATTAACAGTTATCTGCATAAACAGAGTCAACACCCTATGCATATGAAAAGAAATGTTGTAAGAGGTCAGTTTATTAGACTGAGTAGAATGACTAGTGAAGAAGAGATATAGCTAACTTAAGCAGATAATTTAAGAAAATTATCCTTGGAAAGAGGCTAAAATAAAGATTTTTTTAGAGAGAATCATGGTTGAAATATTACTTAAATGACAAGACAAATTCAGACCTATTTTTAAAATTAATGATATAGTATTAAAACAGAGTAAGGTTAAACAGAATAATAGTGAAACTCACAATTTTAATAGATCATTTGCTTTATCAATTTCCAAAGAAACTTTAGTAATGAAAGACATCGATTTTAGGTAATGTAGATTTGACAGAAGTGTTAGGCAATAAGCAGGTCTATATTAGAAGCTCGAAGGTGTACTTACCTGAATACGTAAATGCCGATACGTCTTCATCGAACCGTGAAAACATCGATCATCCTGAAGCGCAAAATCTGAAACGTCGAATAGTCATGGTTGGCCCTTCTGCGATATAGCTCCGTAAGGTAAGTGTGCGATAATTACAGACCTTAGGGTTAGGGTGCGGGTTAAGGTAAGTGCATACATGGTGGTATATGCAAGATTTAGTGTAGAGTTATAAGTAGGGTTTAGTTTAGGGTAAGAAGTAGGGTAATAGGTTAGTGTACATATGTGGTTTATTTAGTTTGTTTGAGTAGGTAGTATGTAGCAGGCGGTGGGGTGGGACAAGTATGACGGTTCAAGATTTTGAATTTCGCGGTTCAGGGCATTTGGTGTATTCACAGTTCAAGGAATATTTGTCAATGTTTTAGTATTCGGTGACTAGGGCTTTCATGCTTTTAATATAGACCCGCGATAAGCCAGTATTCACTCATAAAAGTAAACATTGTATAAGATCAATATTGGATATGTCAAATAAAATAATAAATAAAAATAGTAATATTTCAGGGACATATAAATATAGAAAATGCAAATTTTGCAGATATGTCATGGATATATCTTTCATTTACACTAAGAGCCTTCATAAAGACATTTGGGATAAAGTTATTTTGATTGTAAATTCATGCGGTATAGTTTATATAGCTCTTTATGAAACCTGTGACTTCCTTTATGTAGGTAAGACCATCAGGAAACTTTCCAAAAGAATTTATGAACACACAACAGCCATAAAAATAGGTGACCTTAGTAATGCTTTGGCTAAGCATGCAATAGAGTATGTTGATTTTAGCAAGTTTACATGTTTGGTTTTAGATAATGTTCATGTTGCTGGTTTCAGGACTGATTATAAAACACATTTGAAATATAAAGAGACAGAATGGCAACTTAGACCAGCATCTGATAAAAGACCTGGGTTAAATAAGCATATTAACATAAAACGCATTTTATTAGCTCAGAAGCTATAATAATTATGTATACTGCTATTTGTTTTGTTTTTTAATTATATGTGCAGAAAATAATGTATCACTATAAGAGTTGTAACTTTACATATATAGTATTTTTAACATTGAAATTATTGGTTAATTAATTGATGAAGAGTTGTCATGTGAATTTTCAATAGTATAAATGGTAACAGGGTTGTAAATATATTCATTATGATGTTTTCTAGTGTAATAAAGAACAGAAGTGCTTAATATTTCCTCAATTTTTTATTTTCTTTGATAGAGCCTCTATAGAACGCATATTGTGTTTTTAGTTTTTTATTTAATTCTGACACACTTTTGTCAAATTTAATTTTTCAGTATATATCTTGTTCCATGTTATTTGACTTTTACAATAAACCAAAAAAATGAATGCCCTTTGAGCAGTAAGACAATCAAACTGTGAGCAGTAACTCGAAAGGATTATGATTTTATGGGAGTATTTTAAATCACAGAAATAGGATCACAACAGATTCCTAAGACACCATAATCATGTGTATTGGTAAGAAGAGTTTAACTCACAGAGGATATCATTGCTCTGAAACAGACGCCTCATCCATATAAAACAAAGCTCATCCCTGTCCATATTCAAGCACATCATGGATCTGCAGATAAATAATAGAACATTTACTCCAGGACCACTCCTTGAACTACTAATGGATAGAGACAACTCCTAAATGCTTTATTTGACACATGGGTCACCTCAAATTATCTATGGTATGATCCCAGGTATTTCCACTACAAATAAATGCTAAAAGGAGTAGTGTGATAGCATGCTGTGACTTGGGATGGAGAACCATAGCTTTTTTTTCACAGAAGTTCCAACATTTCATATTAAATCCCTTAAAATCTTTGAAATAAGTTAGCTTGAGTCAGCATTCATTTATAGAAGCTTTATTCGGATTAGGACTTTCCTCTTATAGACTTTGTCAGATCAAGATAAAGGCTAAGGTATTGTTCTTTTATACTACTTTCACCAAATGGTAGTGGGAGGAGCAGTTGTTGTGATTCCTTGTCATACTAGACTTTTAAATTGACCATAATTGAGGCTTCTTGACGGGTATTTTGTCCTTGATTCTAATTGGCATATGATTTTCAGAATTAGTCTTTTAATTGGATGAAATTGAAGCTTCTAGATCAGTTGTGCTTCATCACTCCTAATTTGCATAAGTTTTTCAGAATTCTTACAGTTTAGTGGTCTTTCCTCACCATAACTGTGTTCCCTGTACCTTTGTTTTACATTTGCCTCTGTCTAACATTTTACTTGATTTTTGAGTGAATACAAAAATAACCACATTTTTCTGCCTTAAAAAATAAGTTACAACAGTCTTATTGTATGTACCATACTTGGTACTTGTTTAGCAATTCTGGTACTAAAAAGGACTATTTTTTATAATTGTTTGTATATTTTAGACTGCTCTTTTTCAAGAAGCTGTTTTATATACATGGTTGTTTCTTTAAAAAATTAGTTTATGGGGTGAGGGGTGAGTGGGTGGATTTCTGTCCTTTGTGCTCCATGCTGTTTGCATCTAAGTCTCTTGTTTCATTAGAGCACACTCTTGTAGGCTAACAGAGTTACCAACTACATTCTAATCTCACATCAGCATTTGGACAGACTCACTTTTATAGCTTTATCAATGGCTAAAAACACAAAAAAGTATGAAAAATCAGAAACATTGGCTGAGTGCAACTCTGACAATAGTAAAAACCTGCTTTATGAGGCTTCAAAAAATTAACCTGTGTCAAACCTTTCTTAGAAAAGCAGTAGTGGTTAATTAGCCCTGAAAGATGAAGTTATTCTCATTAGGGGTGATTTATAATTATCTACCATGGGGTGGGTAAGACCAGACTAACACCAAACAGGATATGTTAATTCAAACACCAAAAGGGAAATTGGTTAAACATAAAATGACCCACAGGGGCAACTAGCCTAGTACTTACATACTAACTGATGAACCTATTTTGTGGGGCGTTAGCTCTGGTGTCAGAGTCATGAGCATTAGTGCAGCAAGTTAACACTGATGTCATAGACCTGCATCGTGTTGAGGTCATGAGCATTAGTGCAGCAAGTTAACACTGATGTCATAAACCTGCATCGTGTTGAGGTCATGAGCATTAGTGCAGCAAGTTAACACTGATGTCATAGACCTGCATCGTGTTGAGGTCATGAGCATTAGTGCAGCAAGTTAACACTGATGTCATAAACCTGCATTGTGTTGAGGTCATGAGCATTAGTGCAGCAAGTTAACACTGATGTCATAGACCTGCATTGTGTTGAGGTCATGAGCATTAGTGCAGCAAGTTAACACTGATGTCATAGACCTGCATCGTGTTGAGGTCATGAGCATTAGTGCAGCAAGTTAACACTGATGTCATAGACCTGCATCGTGTTGAGGTCATGAGCATTAGTGCAGCAAGTTAACACTGATGTCATAGACCTGCATTGTGTTGAGAGATAGCTTTAATGTCACAGATGTGTGACTTACTAAGAAGAGTTAGCCGCAGGCACAGTTATGTTTATTACACTTTCATTTCTCCAAGTCTTTTGGGTTTCTAATCCCATGATGGGAATGGGCCCTATTCCTTAGTCAAAGTGTGATTATAAAGTTCAGGAAATTAGTATTGTTTCAGTCTTTGATGAGAGCCGGAAGTGCTTTTCACTGCACCCGCAATGTGCCCAATATTGACTCCTTCTGCAATTCATGTGGAGTTACATGTATCAATAAAATCTAAGTAAGACTGTAAATTCTTTTTTATAAGATCTGTTGCTCCTACTACTATTGGAACTGCCTGACTATCCTTCTCCACATTGTCCCCATTTCTGCTTAAAAATCCTGGTATTTTATGACTTTATGTCTCTTTGTACGCAAGACACTGTAGTCACTAGGTGTAGCAATTTCAATGATCAGGCTTACTTTGGTCTTCTTTTCATGGACCAATATATCTGGTTTTCTCGCATCTATCTTTTGAACTGTTGGCAATGGTTGACCCCATGTGATATAGACCTCATAGTTTTCTATGATGTTTTGGGTCTCATGTTTGCAGTGTTTTTCTGCTACTTCAATATTCTAAAGTTTACACAATCCCCAGTGCAAGTCTTGCCACATTAGTATGCCTTTCAGTATACAGTCCTTCTGCTATTAGTATGTCACAACTAGGAACAAGGTGTGCAACTGTTTCCAATTCTGTTTTGCAAAACATACATTTGTCTGTTGTGCTCACATTTTCAATGGACTTTGTAAACCGATCTATACATAGTTTGGGCCGCCAATATTAACCTTTCATCTTTTGGTTTGAATTTGCCTCTTCTTAACCAATACTGCATTCGATGCTGATCATCCTGGGGTTGTTCCAGGAGTTTTCTATGCTTGCAACTATATTTATGCATTTTCCACATTTCTTGCCTTTTCATCTGATACTTCACCTTATAATCTTTCTTTTGTTTTTTGGCCCATTCAGTTGCTGCCTGATTTTTATCTACTTCTGGTTTGATTTCCATTCTTGCTTGACACTGATATGCTTCTGCTAGACTAAGAAGGGAAGTCTTCTTAGATTTATTCTCCTCGTGTTTCAAAACTTTCACTTTGTTTGGGTTTTGTGAGGTCAGCAGATATGTATGCAGTCACGCGATTGCAGATCGATACATGTAATCAGTTTCAAGGAAGCCCGTACTTCATTCAGAATGGGGAATATATAATCTTGGTATGCACTGATTTTTATAAATCATTTGATGAGCATTAAGCATCCTTATTGTTTTCCTGTCTATTCTATCCAACACCTTTTAAGGCCAGTCAATCACTCCAAAACTGTAAGTTAGGACAGGAAGAACAAATTGGTTTATAGCTTGAACTTTGTTCCTAGATGTCAACACTGTTTTCAGGATTAGTTTAAGTCTAAAATATTCCTTACTGAGTTTTATTCACATTTGTTCATGTTTTATTGTTGATCCTTTATCAATTCCCAAATATTTATACACTATCTCTTGCTCAAGTTCTTTTAAATTGCATTCTTGTCCCAAACAGATGTATTCTTGGTGCTGCAGCTTTCCTGCTTAAAAGTTGCTTTTACACATATATCAAGAACAAATGACATTATTATATCATCTGTAAAAGTTTTGAATACTTGCAGTTGTGCTTTCAGTTCCTCATCTAATGAGCTATACCATTTTAAATCATCGACAAAGAGATGAG
Source organism: Protopterus annectens (assembly GCF_019279795.1). Classification (NCBI taxonomy): domain Eukaryota; kingdom Metazoa; phylum Chordata; order Ceratodontiformes; family Protopteridae; genus Protopterus; species Protopterus annectens. The sequence continues at coordinate 1,230,090,039 of NC_056731.1, read as the reverse complement.
AAGTCTTCACACTTTGTTGCTTTCTGGGAGCCAAATTATGGCCATCACCTAATCTGTTAAGCAGACAGCTTAATTTGTTACTATGTAGAGTTAACTCTGATGTCACAGTCATGTATATTAGTGTGGAATGTCAGCTCTGATGTCATAGTTATATTTATATTATTGAGGGGAGCTAGCTATGATGCCACTGTGATATGTAATAGTATGTGAAGTTAACTCTGATGTCACAGCCAAATTTATTATATGAGGACATGCCTACGATGCCATACTAATGCATATTAGTTTAGAGAGTTAACTCTAATATCACAGTCATAAGTATTATGTGAGAAGTTAGCTCTGAAGTCACAGTCATTTATTATATGTAGAGTTATCTCAGATGTCACAGGCGTGTGTATTAATGAGGAATGTTAGCCGCGATATCAGAGTTGCATGCACTACATAGGGAGTTAATGCTGAGTCCAAAGACTCGATATGATGATCAGTTTCTATTTGCATAAACTGTGATATATATGGCATTTTTAATGTGGATTTTTTTTGCCCTTGGCTGGACAGAGATAAAGCTGAACTCAGGTATTATATGTTGATAAAACTGACTTGTGAAAAAAAATTCTGTGCTAAACGTATTTAGTTTGCATTGTAATATCTTTCAGCAATGCTTGCATATTTTTATTTTTAACTTGACATGTAATTGCTTTTGTAGTTCCTAGTGACATTTCCACTGCTGCTATCTCCTTATTTTCCAGAAAGATATAGCATTTTTTGAGCCTGAAAATACTCTGGGTCCTTAATCCCAATGATAAATTCCTTTTTGAAGATGCTGGGGCCATAGCAGTTACATCATTCTGTCTTACTCATAGATTCCATGTTATGGCACTTAAAATCTAGTAGATTGTGTATTTTGTCCCATCACCTGCAGTAGTATGGCAAGCCACTTATGGCCAAAGCAGACTGTTGGATGCCACCATTATAAAGTTATGTGGGCCTTACCTACCACAAAGCAGTAATATGAAGCTGAATGAGGTGCTCTTTGGACTCATATGGATAATATGGCAATTAAACTTCTATGGCTCCTTATTAATGATCAAAACAACATTCATTTTGGAGCTGGAATCTAAAAGAACTTTTTGAGCATATCTCACTAGTGCTGTCTATAACCAAAATAAAAAAAGCAAACAATGGCTAAAAATAAATAAGGAAGGACAAATATTTCTTACACTGAAGACAAAACTGGAAGGCTATTATTAATGTAATATGATTTTCCTTATTTCATCTCCCAGGTTTAGAAATACAGATTAAGTGTACTTCAACTCACATAGGGAAAATTATGTGAATTCATGAAATAACATTATCTCAAGAATTTACCTAACACCTCCAGCATTTTCAAATATATCGTTCATACGAAGTTCTTTGTAAAGTAATCAGACAAAGCCTTATATTAAGTTTTATATGCTTACAATTTATAAACAGCACTTAGAAGTAATACAGAGAATAACAGCGTTTCTGTACTTGCAACTTCCTTTTTTCTTTTATTATTTCTTTTTTTCTACTCATTGAATTGTTTAAACATCAATGCTTATTATTTTGGTTACATGAATATGTTTCTTACTTGCTTAAGCTGTGCTATGTTTAATTGTTGTTGCCTGCACTCTGATTTGTACATGTTTCTCATGTTTGACTACCAGTGTGTATTACATTTTTTGCATGTACTTTGCGTTATCAGTGCAACTTTCAATTGTGCATTATTTTTCTGTTCTGCTTTGTACATATATAGCATATGTGTCTGCCTCTCTCGACTCTCGAGCCCCTCCCTATATTTACCATAAATTTCTTCAACCATTATTAAAAAGGACCTTTGAGTAAGCCCACTCACCCAATTAAATGAATAAATGAATGAATAAATAAATCTTAGCTTCATTATTGATTATAAAACAGCACTTAAGAAAAAGAAAAAAAAAATGACCTGTTTGTTTCTCAAAGTTACACCTTAAGTTACTAGCTTATAATGCAATAGATTTCTGAAAGAAAACTCCTATAAAACCTTGTGTTTATAGAATATCTTCTGGCAATCTGCCCAAAAAGATTCTATGCTTGCAGTATGCTACGGCTTCATTACAACTGCTTAGGCCCTGTGTTAAAGAAGAACTTTTCTCCAGCTGGTCTGAGTCTTGTGATTTATTATTTTACACACAATGGATATATTCCATTAATAAACACATCAAAGAGTTTCTCTGCATCATAAAAATAGCTATACAAACAGAAAAAAAAGAAATTGCTTCCATTTTTAAAGAAATATCTGCTTTTTATTTAGGGACAGAAGCAGATGAAATTTGCACACTACACAATGAAAACTCTTTCTGCAAATAAAAGAGATGCATTCTGTTTGTGTTCCTTTCTGTCTGTCTGTCTATCTATCTATCTATCTATCTATCTATCTATCTATCTGTCTATCTATATTTACTGCTCTTTTCAGGAAGGTTCCATTTAGATTGATGAACCATGTTCTAGAATTTATTTACAACCATGATTGTTTTCTGAAAATGACATATAATTAGATAGAATACTCACTTAATTTGCATACAGATTATTTCCTTCCATAAAGCAAAATAACCAAATAGCAATCCTTTTTGTCATTGTAGTCCTTCCTATTTTTATTTAGATTTGGATTGGGTAGTAAAAATGTCATCCCAACTCCACTCTTAGTCATGTAATGGATAAAATGGTTCACGCTACAGTCTATCAATGTCTCTAAAGAATGGCTAGCTTCAGTGCTGACCTTTCCAGTCTTCTGTTTGTTACACATTTTCCTATCTCAACTATGAGTAGCGCTTACCAGCCAGTTCAGAGTCTGACCAGGTGTCTTCCCTGTCACCTACTGCATGTAGAGTTTGGTGTGCTGTCTTTTGTGTGATATTGTGTGATCTTGAACAAATTCTGGCATGCTATGTATTGGAAATACTATATAATTGTTTGTCCCATTTGCTATTCATGTCACTGTATAAGATTAATGTAACAAGCCTGTTCCACTGTATTTAATCATGCAAACTATTATCCAAAGGAAAATAGTCAACTTTTTTGTATTTTTGCTTCAACATATTTACAGTGATTATCACATAATTTCTGGGTTTTGTGCTGGACAGTCCAAGTGAGCAATGTAATGGTGATGGCTATAATTTATTTGCACAGATTATATTCCATGTGCAAAATATTGCTACATAGTGGTGCAGCGGTTAGCATTGCCACCTCACAGCAAGAGGTCCTCCAGTTTGATCCTCAGCTGGGGTGCCTTCTGTGTTGAGTCTGCATGTCCTCACTGTGGTCGGATGGGTTTCCTCCGAGTGCTCCAGTTTCCTACCACATCCCAAAGACATGCTGTATGTGGATTGGACACTCTAAATTGGCCTGAGGTGTGAGTGCGTGCGTGTGTGTGCCTTCTGTGGAAGGTTGGGCACCGGGCTGGCAACTTGACACTGTAAAACTCCACTGCCAATCATGAGCAAACAGGTGATCTGCTGTAGTGACCCTTAACTGGGAAAAGCTGAAAGAAGAAGTATTGTCATTTGGTGGATTAGAAAATATGCTAACCATTTCCTTCTTTTTGATAGATGTAATCATAGTTAAGGGTTGTCTCTGCCTGCCTATACAAATTCTATATCACCTCCTTCAGGGCTTCAGAGTTTCCCATCTTTCAGCCTTACTTTTGTCTGCTGTCATCTCTCAGCTTGTGCAAGTTCATAATCCTTCCTTTTTAAAATACAGTTAGGTTTGATGTTGCTCGGCCTGACAGTTTGATTTAGTATATGACAACAGTGATGCTTACCAAAGTAATGTGCATACAATGGCTCCATTATAAGTGGATGAAAGCAAAGGTACCAAGGTTTGGAATGCCCGAAATGCATTAGCTGAAAACAGTTTGCCTAAAAACACCCCCAAAAATGGAATCAATTCTGGCACAACTTGATGACAATAATCTGCTATGGAGGAAATCTGATCATCAGTTATTTGAAGCTCGGGCAGTCAGAACTCAATAGTTCAAGCTTCGTCCACCAGTATGATAACCACATACAATATATGATATAGTCCAGTTATTTCAAGCTTGATTTAAGGCCGCAGAAATGCCTCACAAAGAGGATTACGGCCTCAAGCAGATGCCCTATGCAAACCATCTCAAACAACTACAGCTTTACTCCATCACATATCGCCTACTCAGAGGTGATCTCTGCCTAACATACAAAGCTATGTCAAACCCAGAGCTGTTGGACATGCTCCACTTAAAGAAATCCCAATCCCTCTGAGTTACATGCTCTAGGGACCTAAACCTTGTCACCACAATAAATAGAACATGCCAGAGGGATAGATTTCTGTCCTAGAGACTTCCAATACTCTGGAATAAACTACCTATCTATATCAAACAAAGCTCCTCATTAGCACTCTTCAAGAAAAATCTTGATGATTTGATGGGAAATAGGAAATTCACCCCGGGGATCCCCTCTGAGGCTCTGCTCGACAGTGGCACAGAAAAATAATTTTCTTGGGTGGCAAAAGTCAGGGTATCTTCTTGTTGGGCTTGTATAGGCCCCAGGGCCAATAGCCTAGTACCTATCTATGAACCTATGAACCTATAAACCAAAAACCATATAAATTGCCATTTCACACCTTCTGAGAGTTCCATAAGCCAGCCACCATAGTAGCAACTTTTTCTTTACAATGTGTATTTGATAATAACAAGTAAACTAACCTTTTATTGGAGTGAATTTAATGGTCTGTAACATATCAATGCATGTAGTTCAAAAAGTATTGGGATTATTTTTATGTATTTTTAAATATTTAATTGCCTACCTTACATTTTTTAAGCTTCATTTCAATGGCAGTCTGTAAATAGAAGGTTAAAAAAAAGGTTTACTTATTCATTGATCTTTCTCTTTAGATACTTTTTAAACTAATATAAGGTGTATGCAAAAAAAATTCCTGCAACAAGAGGTGCCAGGTGAATGTCTTTCTTAATATGCTTCTCTGAAATGTTTCCAGTGTGAGCAGATTGAAGGAAAAAGGAAAAGTATTTACACATCTGATGAGAGAACATACAGGTTTGGGTATACTCAATTTAGAGGTTCAGATATGTAAAGATTAAAAGATAATTGTAAAGAAAACTTAAAGTAGAAAACAGACACTATTACTAGTGTCCAGTTATCTCAGATTTATTCTTATATTCAAGAATTATGTAAAAGCTAGCCACTATAATCATTAATGCAAATGGTTTAGAAGAAATATTTCATCTTAATTAAAATATGTACCTTGTGACAAAGTTTATTAACATGCATAGAAGTTTTCTACAATAAAAATTGAAGAGAAAAGCAGACACTTAATCGAAACTTACTTTACCGAGACGGATTCACCGAAGTTTGATAAACCAAAGCTTCACATTACCACATTTTTTTACAGGGAATGTAGGCACTTGGGAAACATGGGGAAATGTGCCCTTTTCCCCACTGTAGTGCAGTCCCAGAGTTTGTATATTTAGTTGGGGGATTGGGGGGGGGGTGCAGCCTTCCATATGGGTGGGTTTGACATACTGCAATGTGTTTTTACATTGAATGTATGTCCAAGTGCCTCTATTACCTGTAAAAAAATGCAGTAATGTGAAGCTTTGGTTTATTCAAACTTCAGTGATGTTGTCTCAGTAAAGTAAGTTTTGATTAAGTGTAATTCTGATCAACTAAAGTAGATATATATATATATATATATATATATATATATATATATATATATATATATATATATATATATATATATATTTATAGGGTAACAAAAAATGGTTTAATACAGTTTTAGCCAACATATGCTTAGTCAACAAAATTTGGTTGACTAAGCAGATGAGCGATAAGCATGTGAGATCACAAAATTGTCAGCATTGGGGAATATGCCCTTTCCCTGATATTGTGCAATCTCAGAGTTAGTATATATAATTAGCAGGGAATTAGCAGGCTTACCCCCCTTCCAAAGAAGCAAAACACATTTTTATTTTAATTTTGCATGCTCAGTGGTTAGTGCTTGGCACGTCTATTAATGTGTCAACATTTGCATTGTCAATGTTTTGTCTCAACAGTAGTAATGTCAACATTTGGGTCAATTGATCAAGTAACTCATTCCCTCCAGTACAGCTCTATCGAGTGTGTGCCCATAACTCCTAGTAGGTGTGGCTTGAGCCTTTAAAAAATGAAGTTATCACCTTACATTTCAAATAAATACTCATTGACTGAAATCAAATATCAATACAGTTGTGTTTTCCCTCAAATATGCTTCAAGATAAAATATTCTAATACCATGTGTATTGCATGGATTTGGAATTATTAATGCAAATATGAACAAGCAATATTTGGTGCCTAGGGGTGCAATAAGAGGTAACTGCAGAAATGTCTAAAGGTGCACTCAGCTGTAATGAGTAGATCCATTTTTTATATATATATATATATATATATATATATATATATATATATATATATATATATATATATATGATTCTATGTTTCTTGATAGAAATTTCACAATCTCGGACAAGAACCATCGAGATCCATTAAAGCGAAAGCGCACTACATTGAAAGTGCACTTTCATAAAAGCTAGTTCTTCAAACCGGAAAAAACAAATAAAAAAAAAACTACCATAAACAGTATTTTGCTGCACCTCCCATGTGGGGGGGGGGGGCTGTGCCCCACACACACCCCCTACTTAAACATACTAACTTCGAAATTACACTAATGACTTTAGCAAAAGTGCACGTTTGATTTAGTGCACTTTCGCTTAAATGGGTTCGATCTTCTGGTTGTCGAGAAAGTGTGTTTTTGACAATTAGAAGTAGATAACACCGACATGCCAAAACACCGACAACGAAATAACCGACAAAACAAAACCGAAAGTTCAAAAACACAAAACTTCACATGCCCGACAAACCACAATCCCGACAATCAACAAAACAAATAACTTTTTCGAAAAACACACACACAACACAAGCACACCAAAAACCTTACAAACCTACACTAAACCTTACATACACAACTATATATACACTAACCTTAACCCAAACCTTAACCCTATGGTCCATCAATATCGCACACTTACCTTACCCGCCCCCTAACCCTAACTCACTTAATCTGCCCCTAACCCTTAAGTCCGTCACTATCGCACACTTACCTTACCCACACCCTAACCCTCACTCACTTAACCCGCCCCTAAACCTAATGTCCGTCACTATCGCACACTTACCTCACCCGCACCCTACCCTAATGTCCGTCACTATCACACACTTACCTTACCAACACCCTGACCCTAATGTCCGTCCCTATTGCACACTTACCTTAACATGTCGGTGTTCTCAGTGTCGGGATTTTCAACTGTCGGTCTTCTCTGTTGTCGATCTACTGGTGTCGGTTATCTCGCTGTTGGTCATTTGCAGTTTCAGTTAATTCAGGTACACCTATATATATATATATATATATATATATATATATATATATATATATGTACACATATATATATATATATGTGTACACATATATACATATATATACATACACATATATATATATGTATGTTTACTGACATAATGTTGAATGCTAAATGGCTGAAACTGAATTGGTTGAGCACACTATATTGTATAATCAAAATGTTGAAATAAAATTAGTCTAAACACACAATGTTGAAAGTATCGAATTTGCCCATTTCTTCACTGTAGTGTGATCTCAGAGCTGATATATTTAAGTAGGCAGGGGTGTGGGGGGCACAGCCCTGCTGCAAAATAGTAGGGTTGATCTCATTACTTTTTCAGTGAAATAATTGTAGACATTTTGATAATTCAATGTTTTGGGTTGAGATGTTATTTTTCAACCAAATGACTATTAGACATTATGAAATTCAACATTATGTTGGTAAACCATATATATATATATATATATATATATATATATATATATATATATATATATAGATAGATATATATATTTATACAGTATATATATATATATATATATATATATATATAATATATATATATATATATATATATATATATATATATGCGTGTGTGTATTCACACACACACACACACACACACACACACACACACACACACACACACACACACACACACACACACACACACACAAAAACACATGCATACTAACTGCAGTTAATTGCTAATGTACTAATTGCTAATGTACTAAGGACTACTGATTCACAGATACATGTTAACATGCATTTAAATAAGATACAATGGGAAAAGGCAGTTTTAAAATGAGCCTTATAACTTCACTTGTAACGTTGATAACCTTTGAGTCATAAATGAAGAAACAAAATCCCAGTCTTAGAATAGCAAATCAATTGGTTATCATCATCAAATATGCTTTACTTCAAATATGGTCTCTATGAGTTGTGGACATTATTATAAGATAGTATTGCAGTCATGTATTCACAAAGTTGTGACATGATACCCTCACCCCATGTAAAAAAATCAGAAAATGGGGTTGATAATGATGATTGAAGAATTATGAAAACACATTACTATAAACTTTAATTAAAATACTTTAGAAGAAATGCTATTCCATCTTAAAATGCAGGAGTAGTTTCTCTCATTCTACTTCCAATGTTGTTTGTCTCATTTCGGTCTGAACGCAACAGTCTGCACTTCCTTTTAGGCCACCAGTTCCCCAGTGTCGTGGTACTATTGAGAGCATCTGGTAGTGTGTGTGTTTTCCAGCCTGCAATGTTAGTATACATTTTAACTGAGGTAGTCCTTCCCTGTGTGATTGCAGTGCTTCATTCATCAGGTATGTAACTTCTGGCTTTGAATAAAAATTAGAATCTGCATTGAAAGTTCAGAGTCAGATATCTGGATACTGGCTACAGCCAAGCAAAATGTAGGGTCATTGCCTCAATGTTAGCATCGCTTCTCTGTCAAAGCACACCAATGCTAATGCAACTCAGAGAAAGTGTAGAGTTTTCTAAATGTGTCAGTGTTGATACATCTCCAGAGTCCTTAAAGCATGCCAGCTAGCCACTCCAGTTACTAATGCAATAAAATGATAGTGATAACACCTGAATTGAATTTATCGTTGTGTATTTTATGTAGGTTGCATTTGAAGATGTGTCAAACCAGTTTTTTGAAAGAGGCAAAAACACGCTATGTCACAGCTGTTCTCATTTATTTGGAGGTAGGCACTTTTATCAGCTGGCCACTAAGTCAATGGAAAGAATTCACTGTATTTTGGGTACAACCATCAATGCCCACTAAGAGGGATTCATTTACTGAGCATGAGTAGGTAGACAGAATACTGTGCTTTCTGTGAGATCAGATGACCTATGACCTATTTATGTTTTGTTGCCTGTTCTAGGTGGAAGTGAGGGTGCTTTTCACTCAACTTGCAGCATTGCTCTAATGACAGAGACATAACTGGAAAGCATAGGCTCATCATGATGCTAGAAGCTGATGTGGGATGATGTAAGTTTGATTAGCCAAGCCAGAAATTATGCTCCGTGCCCATGCATATGTAGGAGATAGCATGATTAATGCTGGGGCATTAGTGGTCCCTACACTGATGTAAATGCTCACTTTACCACCAGAAGAGGGGTAAGTCCATAGAAAATTGCTCTCATTACTTGTTTGCTGGCAAGATTGCAAAGCACACTTATGATTGCCTGGAATGGTGCCCCTGCCCCAGACATGGAACTGTCCCCTACTGGGAAACCTGATGGATGACAGGTATTAGGGGGAAAGAAAGCACACACATGTGTCACCAAATAAATGATGCTGAGGTTGCAAGGGCATAACATTGGAAGTCTGACATTTCCCATCCTCCTAACTTTCTTGTAAAATATAACCTTTCTTTCTCATATTCTATTGCCATTTTCCACCAAATTCATCTCAATGTGCCAGTAACCTCTATATCCATTAATTATTGCTGTTTAATGGTTACTGTTTATTAAACATATACAGAGTCTTATAGTCATAATTTGAATTGGGTTCATTCTTCCAATTAACATTTCCAGTTTTCCACCCCATTTACTTATTTGCTAGTTTGTCTGCTAATCATAGATTTCAAAGTATCGAAGGCTTTTAAGCCCAAGTACTTTATCCTCACTTCTGTGGCAATCAATGCTATAACATATACCGTTTTAGTTTAACTGCATTCAAAATCAGAATCCTTCTTAAAATCGTCAAAAATATACCAGACTTTCTGCAACACTAAGGTCATCTTGTGAATAATAAGCATACATTCATCATCAAATTCTTCCCTGAACTCCTTTTTAAAAGACACAGATAATTTGTACAAAGAATCCCTGTACCCAGAATAAATATGTTTCCTGACAGCATTGGCAAGTGCCTCTTTCAAATTCTGCCCTTTAAGGCAGTTACCAGATCACAACTAAGTGGATTTTAAATGATATAATAAATGGTCCTAACCTCTTTCCTAAAACTCTCTCCACTTCTGAACTCCTCCAATATTTTGAAAAAATAAGTCCAATTCAACTGCTTCAAAGGTGTTCTGTTGTTAAAGAAAATATCTCCCTCTAGATTAAAACACTCTTTCTGCATTTCTTCTAAGATTCTCCCCAGTATCCACCATTTCTGTTCTGCAGACTTACCTTTTACAAACCGTCATTGTTGGAGTCATACCATCTGATTCCTTCAGACTTTGGCCAATCACTGAGACCAAGACTGTTGCGTATACTTTTGTCTGAGATATGAGGGAGATACTATCCATGATTTGCCCTGCCTTGACTCCTCCCATATTATAAACACCTCCTAAGCCCCAAAGGAAGGAACAGGTAAGATGTCCATCATGTTCACCTCATTATATACTTTGAATAAGTGCTGAAGATGTCTTTGCTCACCTTCTTATAAATATTATTTTTTCTGCTTAATCCAACATCTAAATGGTCCATTTCAATTCTTAGCTTACCAAGTGTAGCTGAAATGTTCTCACACACCACCATCTTGTATAAGGCTTCTTGTGCCTACCCTGTAAAACATTCACCTTTTGACAAAACTTTATTTCTTTTCTTTCTTCTGATCCTGTCATCATCTGACAGTACCCATCTAGTCTTATAAATGTCACCAAAGATTTCCAAAACCTTTTAAGTTCCATTTTTTGTCATGTTATAAATGCTGATTTTATCTTAACTGCTGAAACCTGACTCTTCCTTCTTTCCCCTCTTTCAACCTCCATGTAAGAAGAACACTATTTATCTCTCCTTGAACCCAAAAAGGCATATTAAGTTGTTCTTTCCTTCTTCTCTTCTAAAGTGGCGAGTTCTATGATTTTCATTTTGTCTCTTCAGTTCTCTTTCCACTTCCTTGTACCCTTCCTTCACTATCTTGTTGTGATAAAATTTATTTTTTCTTCCCAAAGCTCTTTAGTATGTCTTGTTTCCTCCTTATCCAGTATCTCTCTTGCACCATAACTCTCTGTATTTCTTTGCACATTTCATTGCTTCCCAGAATGCATGCCCACTACTGCAGTCCCTACTGTGACTCCTAGACAGTATCTCATCAGACATTCTCCAAATGTCTTTTAATTCTAAATATTAATATTAGAAGTATCAAAAATAAAATACCTGAACTCCAGGCCACAATAGCACACTACTCCCCAGACATAGTTGCTTTAACAGAAACCTGGCTAAATAAAAACATAGCTAACTCAGAAGTTCTCCCTACTGGCTACAATATCATTAGACAAGACAGACCACTTCATAAAAGGGGTGGAACTGCCTTACTGTACAAGTCCAACTTAACTGTATGTCAATTACCAAACTGCTACCCCTCCCCCAATAATTGGGACATATTTATCTCACAACTTCAACTTCACCCTAAAAGGTCATTACCACAATTGTGATCTATATTCCAGCTGGTAATATACCTGCTACCCTTGAAGACTTCTTATCCTGGTGTTCTTCCACATACTCACAAGAAACCCTTATTCTGGGGGATTTCAACCTAGATTGGTTCACCTGTATATCAGAACCACCAAATAATATAATAAATCTCCATGGCTACCAGCAGGTAGTCCAAATTCCAACTAGACGTGATAAAAAATGTAAAAGGGAATCCATCCTTGACTGGGTCCTAACTAACAACCCCACATTGTACCCCCATGCAGGCAGTCTCCCAGACACCTTAAGAGACCTTAACATAATATATTTTATACGTAGTAGAGCATGCATATGCAAAACCACTAACTATATATCCACTAGAAACACACAAAAATTCTCTCCTGAGGTCCTCAATAACTCTGTAACTGTGACTGGACCCCCCCTAAAAACCCACCCACTTGACCAGGCTGTAGCATATTTCAACAAAAATTTCTACAACATCTGGACACTGACGCTCCATTGTGCATATTCAAGGTTAGAACCTCTACAAACCCCTGGCTCAGTAAAGAAACCAAACAAATCCTCAAGTCCAGAGACACTGCCTTGTTTTACTATAAAAAAAAACAAAGAAACACAAAGCCCAACTAAGTACTAAGAACTGCGCAACCATGCAAAAAAATGCATTAGGCTGGACAAATAATCCAACTACATGACATTACAAACTAAATACCAACACAACCCCCCAAAATTTTGAAAAAATGTAAACCAGCTACTAAAACCCACCCAAAAGGCAACCCCCAAACCAACCACCCGTGACACTAAAGTCCCCATCGAAACACAATTCAACTCCCACTTTGTGAACTCAATTCTATCCTTAGTATCACAGGACAGTTCCTTCCTCACTATCCCAACACAAATAACACTAATACAAGCTTTACCCTCAAAACAGTTTCCACCACTGCAATCAAAAGCATGCTCTCCAAACTAAAAACCTCATCAACAGCAGCCGACCTACTCCCCAGCTATTTCTTGAAACTTACAGCAGATGCGATTGCTATCCCAATCTCCACTCTCATAAACAGATCAGTTGTTGAAAACTATGTGCCCAAACTCTGGAAAATGTCCTATGTTACACCCATACATAAAGGCGGGACCTCCACTGAACTTAATAACTACAGACCCATTGCTTTACTCTCCCCCCTGGCCAAAATCCTAGAAAAATGCATCTATACCCCGATGCTAAAATATCTCCTAGACAGCAACATCCTGTCACCTACTCAGCATGGTTTCAGACCCGCCCATAGTACCACTACAGCCCTCCTCTGCTTCACAGACACAGTAAACCATCTCAAAAATGAAAGCCTACAGGTGTCAACTCTTTTTTTGGATATGTCCAAAGCATTTGACACAGTCTCGCACCAAATCCTGCTAAACAAACTAAACCAATATCACATATCAATTTCCACTCTTACCTGGATCCAAGGCTACTTAACTGACAGGTACCAAGCTGTGAAATGGGAAAATTCTCTCTCTCCTCAGCTGCCCATAACTATAGGAGTCCCACAGGGTTCTGTCTTAGGACCACTACTATTCACAATCTTCACAAATGACCTCCATACCTCCACACAGTATGCATCTATCGTTCAGTATGCAGATGACACTACCTTAATCTGTGCTGCACAAAACATTCCCACCCTCCTGCAAACAACTCAACTAGCATTCTCTGACTTTGAAAATTACGTTACCAAAGCCCAACTCATCCTCAACCCAAAGAAAACTCAGTTTATGATTATAACCAGTTCTAACAAAAATACTGATAGCAGTCAATTCACTATCTACTCAACAAATGCTACTCCAATTGCTCCAGTGGCACAGGCTAAGCTATTGGGAATGGCTATAGACTCCCACCTAAAATTTGATAGTTATCTCAACTTAACTATTAAAAAAGTACATGCCAAACTGGGGTCACTCTACCATATCAAACCATTTCTTACCAACAATACAAGATTAGCTATTGCTCGCTCTCAACTTCTATCCACCCTACTCTATGCATCTCCCATTCTGACTAATCTCAACAAAACTGAACTAAGCAAAATGGAAGCCTGCTATAACAGAATTGCCCACTTTGCTGCAAATTGCTCATATAGAACTCATCACTGTACTGCATTGAGACAGCTCCACTGGCTTGAACTGCCCAACCTCCTAATCTACAATCAGCTCTGCCTCTGTCATTCAATCTATTACCTCCCCAATAAGAGTCTTGCCCTCAAAAACCTAGTACAACATCACTCAGCCAAAAGGCCTCTTAGATCATCAAGCAAACTACTACTAGAAGTCATCAACAGCTACAATAGCTTTGGGGATGCACTATATAATAGTTCAGTGGCTACAAAATGGAACTCTGTCGCCACTAGCATTTGAAACACACCATCCAAAGCCTCTTTTAAAGACCTCATCAGGAAACATCTCAAGAAAAGTTAGCAGTGCCATGATTGCTCCCCAGGCTAGTGAAAGCGGATAAGGTATACATACTAAACCTAGAGTACTTGATAATAGTTTTTAATCTTATTCACAAACACTGGCTAATCTACAATGTATGTACTGTACCTGTGTGCTATGTATGTATTCTACCTATGTTCCAAATTTCAGCTGTACACCACAAATCTATTAATTACATTTATTTTTTAAATTAATATTTTTCTGTTTGTTCTCTCCACTGTAACTGTTGATGTGCTGCACACCACTGTAAAAACATGTCTTTTGTAATTTGTGTGTATACTAATCATGTCTAAATAACTAAATGTATCTGTAATTTTTCTATGTGGAGCTTTTCTCCCCGGGCCTCTGCTGAAAAAGGGCCTTTTCGGCTCAGTCAGACACCCCCGGTTAACAAATGTAAAATAAAAAATAAATAAATAAATAAATGTCCCTTCTCCTTTCACCACTCATCCATGTCCATAGCTGCCACCTCCACTACCTCTCTTATGATCTCACCTTCTCATTTTTTACCATCATTTTAATATAATCATGGTGTCATTTCAGTAACCAACACACAACGGAATAGGACCTCTTGATAAAAATCTTATTATTTTCTGATTTTTCATCCCTAGAGGTTGTATATCATCTCTGAAATGGATGGTATCTTCTACCGACATCTACCCGTTCTTCCTTCTTCTCACATCTTCATAAGACTGTCCTTGCTCTCCAGTGTAGTTCTAGTCTTTGCAATTTACAATCCATAAAATGATTTATTGTTACACTGGAGTCTCCTGGAATTGCCACATTTTCCAGTGGTACCATTTCCCATTGTCATTAATGGTGGAGCTGCAAATGCATCATAATTTCCTATTTCTCACATCTAATGCTACTCTATTGCCCACATTTATGTACCACCCCCTTAACAAACTTGATAATCAGGCATAAATCTTTTCCTAATTATTATTCAGACACCTCTTTTTATTTCCCATTCTAAGCAAACTACAGAGCTAGGAGCCATTATCTAACTCACATTTTAATAATTCTGACATCTGTGACCTCACCTTCTGAAGGAAAGTTATATAATCTCTTGCCTTACCTATTTTTTTAAGATATTTTCAATTTTAACAGTGTGAAATTCTCCCCCATCCTTGAAATTAGAGTAAATTGGCTCTCCTTCTCAGACCCTTAGTCCTCATTTCCCATACTCTAAGTCTCAAGGTCACCATCTCATGTAGGATGCGTCTAAGCCAAAACTTGCATGCCCTAGAGATCTACACAAGGTACTTGAAACCAAAAATAGTCCTTAAGTCATGATAAGTGTAGAACCCCTTTGAGTATCCCATTAATCTGTCTCTTCCTCACACTGTCTCTCTTACCTGCATGTTCTACTCTTAGCTGTTGGTTTTCCACAATAACAAATTTTAACCCCTATTTAATAATTGCTTCTCCAGTTATGATCCCCATTTAAATCTCACCTGCTTTAAAATTTCTACTGCAACATTCAGTTTTTGCCTCCCAAATCTCACAAGCCACCATATTTTATATCTCTCATCTTCAATGTCTTTCTCCAACCTACTACCTGAAATTATGAAATTAATCTTAATCAGTGATATGTGGGTATAGTGAATGTGATCTGAACCTTATTCCTTTTGTTGACAACCCTGGGTAACCCTCATCTTCTTCCATTCTGAAATGGTGCAGTCAGACTGTGCTTCTCAGCAAACTCTGCAAACTGGTGTTTGAAATCAGTTGTCTCTAGAAGATGACCAGTGGAGCAGAACTTACTGTAATCAGCGTATGGGTCCTCATTTAAAGTCCCAGGATCTGTGGTCACCTCATAAAATATTCAAATGAGAAGCACATTCCAAATGATGAAATCATCTTCAAAAGCTTTTTTGCAAGTATCAATCCCTTGTACCTAGCCATAAAGGGGGAGGGAGAAGCAGCTTCACTTACTCTCCCTGCTACTTATATATGCTAACTCAAAGACAGGGAAAATTCCCAGACAGTATAATCTCTGCTTAGTGTATATCCCAGAAGTCACACACTACTCAATGACAGTAAGACAGATGATCATAAGTGTAGTGCAGCTAAGTCCTCTGTCTGCAGCTCATATTTGTCTTTTGCTATGCCTCCGTATAACATTCTTGACAGTACCTCTCTATCTAGCCATAGGAAGAGAGGAGTCCTCCTACTCACATACCTGGAGTAAGATCAAAATATCATCTTAGGAAAATAGTACTGACTACAAGTTGATCCATGAGGAGATGTACTACCCTAGAAATGGAACTTCTCCTCATACATCTCAACTATCCAGATTTTTGCAGAATGTCCAGATTTTTGCTTCATATTTTTCATCTTTTCTTCATAAAATTATGGTTTTCTGCCAAATCATTGATGATCCAAGTCCCTAAATAATGACAGATATTGAGATTCAGACTTTGTATCCTTCAGAAAATGCATGCAAACACAAAACCTTTTATTCTAGTACTTTTCTAAGAGCAATATTTAAAATATGTCTCTATGTTTGACCATTTACTCTCCCATTATTTCTGGCTTTGTCCAGACTTTTTGTGCTTAGAGTTTGAGAGGTATGCTTCATACTTTATAACATAATATAGATCCTATATTCTGATACTCATACTGCATCAGCAAAAATTTAAAGAAAAACTTTGATGATTACTTCACTGTCATTTAAGTGTGCATTCCTCGTAGAATACTATGACAGCCAAAAAGCAGATGCTTGCTTGGTGGAGGTTCATCTTTCTGGACTCCTATCTAGCTGCATGAAAATTTGCCCCATATTGTAGAGAGTTTTATTTTCATACCATTCAGAAAAATAAAATAAAGAAATATTCTTGCAACATTAATACATCTGTGGTGAGTAGGGGTGCTTATAATCAAGGCAGTACTCTGAAGACATTGTGAACCAATAAAAATGTATCATCCAATGTAAATGGCGAAAAAAAAAGCTGTAGCATTGATCTTGCATCAAACAGTAAACCACTCTTGTTCAGTTACTTTCAATAAAAAGACCAAAGTTTAATATGATGGGATGAAACCCTGTACCTTGTGTTTGAGAGGTAAACCTTAGCCATTATTTCAACCTTGCTGCATTAACTGGTCTTCACTCAATAAGTAAATTGAGGGTAGAAAACAAATTTTTGATAAATGTAGAGACATCAGTCTATATGGCAGAGAAGTAAATTAGGGGTGTGACCATTTGGAATCCCAGTCACATATCTGTTTTGCTGGGCCTGTACATTCACTTCTCTGTTTTATCACATAAAGTCTCCACCTCTGCAGTCATTTATTTTTGAAACCCAACTCAAATGATGAATGAAAGCACATCTTCTCATGTGGTATATATAGCATATAAACATACACTAGGAAGTCTACTCCCTTTTTTTAAATTCTAGGTGCTACATTACAATTTAGTTCATTTTTTTCTCCCTGAAGGTACATCATCCTCTATTATTGTCCATAAATTCTGCCCCATAAAGTGATCTTTGATCTGTTCTATCCCTGTCAGTCAATTTCAACAGCCATCCCAGTACTGATAAAGTGAATCCCACAGGAAAAGACTGGGGGATATGCTCTAGCTGCATTGAGGTAGGGTAGTTACATGTCATGCCCAGTTCTAAAGAATGTTAACATTGCCTTATGAAGCTAAGCATGCCACAAGACATGGTCATCATAACATCATCTCCTGGACCCTAGGGTGGTGCTGCTTCCAAGCCTGGCAGTATGCCTTAGTCTGATCTCTGCTCACAGCGCTTATCTTCATTGGTACTATAGAAAAGGCATGCCCTTTATCAGACTTGTCATCCTTAGCTCTCTCAGCTGAAGACAGGCAGTCAGGCAGGCAAAGCCTTGTCACTCCTGTATTCTACATCCCACCAACATCAACAGATGCCAGAGCTGAAAATTGGACTGGTTTATAGTCAAGCTTTTATCCCTCTATGCTGGCTGCTCTTCTACTCTGCTTTTCAATAAGAATGTATGACAGAACACCTGTACCAGCCATAAAGACACAATACCCCTCCAAGCAGTTATATCTCTCTTGCTGTCCTCAAGACTTAGACACGGTCACAGATTTACTGAACAATCTATTACAGCTCTCCTCTGAGCTGAGCAATGCAACCATTCATGTTGACTATAATAGATTATTCTCAAAGCAATGATGTTAGCATGTAATCCACATGCATTATTCCCTTCACCCCCTCCCCCTTCCTGGGGAAAAAGAAAAATACATCCATTTAAATCCAGACAGACATGGTTTGCAGGCAAAGTATTACCCTCCATTTGCAGACTGAATACTTAGCCTGACAGTACAAGATTTTATGAAAGTTACAGTTACACATGAATCTTGCTGAAGACAGAGAGAACAAAGCAGTCCCAGCATTACCAAAGGCATTTCAACCCATCATGTGGTAACTAGAGGAATGCCATGATTTTATACTGGTTTGTATAATCTTCCCCACATCATAGACTGTTATGAATGTTCTGGATATACTAGCTGCTGACAGGATTCTTATTCCTTGCATGCATCTGAGGAGGAGTGCCCTTCAGCCTCAAGGACCCCTGAGTTTGTTCAGTTTTACAACTTCTTTGCTACAGCTATTCTCTGTGATGTATGCACATCTTCTGGGTTGTGAGTCTTCCATTGTCAGTGTTATGGTTTCCAGTTCATTCATATGTTCTGGCTGTATAATGGAGTCTTCATTGTCCATAGCTACATGCTAAGCACATAGCTGTCTAAATGCCTCCACCTCTAACTTCTGCACATCATCTTGTCTGACTGACCTAGAGATGAGGTCAGGATAGAATTGCTAGAAGCTTCATCTTCTCTTTAATGCCAGTGGATTATAGCCCAGACATTATTCCCTTCATATCACTCCTTGGAGACATTTATTTCTACATCACTCAGACCATGTTGAAAGGCACTCAGAAATCTACTTCTAGTGGCCTACAAATACTTGCACATAGCCTTGCTTTCTTTCATGGTGTCATATGTCTTCCTCTGGCCATGCAAATAAATACAACCACTGATCAGGTTGGCCACACTACCCAGTAAACCACAGCTAACTTTTTAAGTTCCAATCACTCTTTAGAATATTCAGATCACTTCTGAAATAAATCCCTGGAGAAATCCTAATAAACTCTAATCATTGGCCCATCATTTTTGTACTATGTTTAAGGATAGTAGTCATCATCGGCATAATGGTTAATGTCTTTGCTTTTATTCATGAGGTACAACGTTCAACTCTGACCTCTTCTAATATCCATAAATTAATTTACATGTTGCCTCTGTGTTTCTGTGGGGCTCCTCCCACCTCTGAAAAACATGCTGTTTCCATATCAAACTCACCAATGAATGGAGCTGTGAGCAGCAGCACAGTCTCTAAATGGTGCCCTATAGGGGGAAGAGTTGTACACAGCAACCGCTTTGAGCATCTACTGTTGTGCACAGTATACTCAAGATAGGAGAACACTGATCACAGACTGTGCCCCATGACAGAACTAGCCACTCAACACTGTAAAATATGGCTGTAGGTGATTCTGTCATGTTGACTAATGTCACCAAATGGGCATGGATATTTCCCAGTGATAAGTGGGTTGAGGACATAGTCTACTCCAAATTACAACAGGCACCCAAGCTAACATGGGAGGGGTGCCCCTACTGGTCAGTGTGTGCCCACCATAAAGCTCAGCAGCCCTTGTTCAATAAGCTAATGACTGGCCAGTGTACAAGTTTTCCAGCTTGGATTACCTGGGTGAAAGCTAGACATAAAAGCAATCAACCTTCCAAACATGAACTAAGAATTGGTACGCACAATGTAGGTTCACTGACAGGAATAAGCTTGGAAGGGGATGACATGATGGTAAGGAGGTGGCTGGACATCCTATGTATTCAGGATCTAAGATGGAAGGGCAGTGCAGCAAAGCCACTTTGCTTGGGATCCAGAGGTCTACTATGCAGGAGGACGATAGGATAGAAATGGTGTAAAATTCATGGTGAGGGAGTGGCTCCAGAAGGTAGTGATGGATGTTATCAGAATTAGTAAAAATAGGGCAGTATTTATAATCTCAACCTATGTCCCACAGCAGGATTGTGACATTAAGGAAAAGAGTGCATCCCCATAGCAGCTACAGGACCTGCTAGATAAAGCAGGACAAACATTGATGGTGTTGATAATGGGTGACCTGACTACACATATTTGGACAGACAGAACAGGATATGAGGACTGCCTAGGTCCACATGTTTGGGGAAACACGAATAAGGAAGGATAGACCATTCTATACTTCTGTCTGGCAAATGGCTTGATAGTAGCCAACACATGCTTCAGAAAGAGAGTGTCACAAGATCATATACAAGAGCTGCCAATATGCAACTCGGGTAGACTTTCTCCTAGTAAGGAAAGGGTAAAGGAGTATAATCAGTGATTTTCAAAGTCATTCCCAGTTAAACAGTCAGCCCACAGCATAAACCAATGGTAGCCATAGTCAACTGCAAGCAGTGGATGGAGAGGGCTCTAAGATCAACAGAGACCAGGCTGAAGACTTGAAAGTTTACTGGAGAGAAAGCACAACAGTTCAAGGAATTACTCATGGGTCTAGGACATCAAAAAGAGGAGGAAATAGGTGGAATTGAAGAAAAATGTCAGCGCCTTAAAGCAGCATGTATGAGGATTACAGAACAGATGTTCATCCAAGACAAGAATTGAAATAAGATACATAAGGAAAGATGGTAGTAGAATACAGAAGTCCCAGAAGTCATCCAAAGAAAGAAAGTAGCATAGGAAGAAGTGGATGATAGAAAAGATGGACCAAGCTTGAAGGGAATACTGGTTAGCTAACAAAAAGTCTAAGAGAAGAGTTGCAATGGCAAAGAACAAGGTATCAGAGGAACTCTACCAGCTATTGGAAAGTGACTCAGTAGATGGCACAGAGAAACTATATCAGGTTATAAGGCAAAGACAGAAAAATAAAGAAGAAAATAATCAAACACCCTTCAAAAGGGATGTCACAACAACCTGCTAACCAGCCCACATGACATCAAAGAGAGATGCAAGGAGTATTTCCAGCAGTTTTGGAATGAAGAAAATCCCACAGAAGCTGTACTTCCCCAGACACAGCCTACGAGGGAAGAGGAGGAGGCCACTATAAAATAAGTAAGAACAGCACTAAAGTAAATTAAAAAATGAAAGCAGCAAGCTCAGATGAGGTCACAGTAGATATGACAAAGATGCTGAGTGTGACAGAGGAGAAATGGCTGCTGAGGAGATTCATAGCAGCGTGGAGAGAAAGGTGTATTCCAGATGACTGGAGAACAAGCATACTGGTGCCAGTGTTCAAGAGCAAAGGTGACATTCACAAAAGTGGACAGTATAATGGTATCAAACTCCAGTCACACTGAATGAAAGTTCTGGAGAGGGTGATTGATAAATGAATACACAGAGTAGTAAAATGTAAGATGGGAGATGAGCAGTTCAGATTCAGATCAGGGTGCAATGTAACTGACCCATTTTGTGCAGTGAGACAGAAAGTTGAGAAGAAGATCGAGATGAGGAAATAGTCCAACTGGGCATTCCTAGACTTGGAGAAAGCATATGACAAGGTCCCAAGAAAACTGATTTGGGCAGTCCTTTGGTGGTTAAAAGTCCCAAAAACATTGGTAGAATTAGTGCAAGCTATGTACAAGGACCCAATGACTCAAGTACGAACAGTGTTCAGTCTCACATAGGGTTCCCAGTGGGAGTGGGTGTACATCAGGGTTCAGCTCTCAGCCACTGCTGTTTATACTGCTGATGGAATACATTAGCAAAAGGTCAGAGACAGATCAACAAAGTTGCTGTATGCAAATGATGTGGTACTACAGGTAGACTCTTCAGCAAAGGATAGGGGAATCAAATGCAAAATTGAAGGTACATGGCAAAAAACTGAGTACAGATAAGACAGTTGTAATGGCAGCAAATGGGGGAAATTAGAAGAAGCTGAGAAATGAGTTAGAAGGGGAAATAGTGGAACAGGTTAACAGCTACAAGTATCTAGGAGGGGAGGCTGAGGAGAAAAAAAGAAAGTCTGAATGAGGAAAATGAAATCCAGAATAAGACAGGCTGCTGCCAATTAGACATGACTGGCAGGCACAGTGTATGATAGAAGAATGCCAAAGAAGCTAAAAGGTAAGGTGTACAATACAGTGGTGAAACCAGTACCACTATATGGTACAGACACCTGGGCAGTAATGGCAGAGTAGTTGAGGAAGCTAGAGGTGACAGAGATGAAGTGCCTAAGATGGACAGTGAGATGCACACTGTGGAAAAGATGAAGAAATTAGGATATGAGAGCAGAAGCCAAAGTAGGTGCAGTTGCAGAAAAGGTCAAAGAGAACAGAGTATGGTGGTTCTGTACATGTGCTGAAAAGCAGAAGACAATCTGGTGAAGAGGATTTAGGGCAGACAGAAAGAAAACAAAAGGAAATGAGGGCATCCAGCAAAGAGGTGAATGGATTGTGTGAGAGAACTGTAACAGTCAAGCATGAGTGTTGAACATGGGAGGAGAGCAGCACTGGATGCAGACAGATATGCGGAGAGTTGAAATGACCCCATGAGCCCAAGTAGAAAATGAGGAAAAGGGGGTTGATGATGTATAAGAGAACTGCTGCTCAAAAAGCAGTCTTTTGCTGTCTAGGACTGAACCTTGCAAATAACAAGCCTGAGAAAGTGAAGGAAGCTGAAAAGTAATGTGTGCAGAAGAGTGGAAAACCAGTACTACTGCATGGGGCAGAAAGCTGGGCAGTGAAGACAGAGCAGCAGAGCAAACTTGAGGTAAAGGAGGTGAACTGCCTGAGAAGGGTAGTAAGATGAGCACTGGAGGAACAGACAAAGAAATGAGGACATCATAGTAGACACCAAACTAGCTGCAATCACAGATAAGGTCAAGGAGAACAAATTATGTTCATTGGGTCACATGCACAGGAAGGTAGAACATGATGTGTTAAATAAGGCTTGGAAGAGACAAAAAGAATGCAAGAGGAAGCAAGCATATTCAACCATGATATGGAAGACCTGCAACCTTCAGATGTGACTGTCGGAGAAGGTAAGAAAGTGGGTCTGAATCAAGAAAGGTGGTGATAGTTCAAAAAACTCTGACCTTGTGTAGGAATGACAAAAATTGGGTTGATGATGATGATGGCTGCTAATCTGCATATGCATGCTGTGGGAGCAGTACTCAGGCCTATGCTGTGGCATGTGCTTATGCAGTGTCATGATCCCCTGTGTATAGAACATCCCTTACACAAATGGGGTATGATGCTGTCAGTGCAACCAGGAGCTCAAGACTCTCTATCAATGCTCTGCAGTACAAAAAAGTGAAGCTCTGACTGTAACTCATATGATTTATGTTCAATTAACAGCACAAAAGTTGGAGGAGGATGGGCCAGGGAGGATGCTAATGAGTAGCCTCAATTTACTTGCCCCTACTGGTCTGTTGCTTAGGTGGCAAGTAGAGAAAGAACTAGTTACTGTACCTTTGGAGCATGGACCTGCCGAGCACGTGCTGCCCCATGGTACTTTGCCTTTAATAAACCCAGGGGAAAGTAACACGCATGCTTCCATGTGGTCAGGCATCTTCTGTAGAGCTCAAGGGAGCTGTCAAGGGGAATAAGAGCCGCAGGAGGAGGCAGGGTAGATTCTTATGACCTACTGATAGGGTACTCATTAACACCTGATTCTGACCACTTAGAATGACAGGCTGAAGTACTGAACCTGAGGAAATTAAAAATTAATGAGTCAGTCAAATCATCTTCCAAAGAAGGGAGGAGCTGGACCTCAAATTTAAGTGGGAAAGCTGATGAATTTATTGTGAAGGAATGAGTGGATCATAAGACTCTTGCCTGGCCAAGGGTCCAGTGTGATCCTGGATGGTGGAGACTTAATTCACCCCAGGGGTCTGATCTTATTCTCTAGGGGGAACAAATGGTACAAATGGTGAAGGTAGAGAAGTCACTGTGTGAGTTGAGTGGAAAGTTGAAATAAAACTTTAAAGAACCAAACAAAGGAGCTGTAGCTGACCAACCAGGTAAATCCAGAAAATAAAAATGTCTGCTTAAGTGGATGGCTTCAGGCACTTTAATGTTAAATGTTGAAGCTTGGGTCAACTTCACCCTCTAATGCATGCAATCCAACTCCTTTCCCACCAATAAAGAGGTGAACAGATAAAAGAGTGTTCATTTCTCCCTCTCCCTAGTCATCTCCTTGAGTGCTTGGACCACAAGTCAGTCCAAGGTCATCTAAGTTACATGCATGCCTACTTCACTACATGTAATGTTGCAAACAATCAGTGTGTGAAGCTGCAAATAAAGCAATTATGCTGGAGATCTGCCAACTGTCAGACAGAAAATTGTACAGCTCAGTTCTTCTGGTCATGTCAAAGCAAATACAATGTTCTACCTCACTGTTAATTCCAAAAATGATAGGGTCTAGAATTCAGATCATAGCAATCAGATCAATCCAGTGCAACTGCAACTGGTTGTCAAGTACACAGACTCATACCCTTGAGACAATATAAAACTAGAAAGCTCACTTTTAATGTTAGGTTAGGAAGTTTTTTATTTATTTGGGGTAACAGGGGTATCATTCCAATTTTTCCATATTAGACACCAGGCAGAACCAGGAGAGGAGCAAATTGAGACCACCACACAGCTATGGAATTCAGATATACAATTGCTAGTTTAAAATAATCAGAAATGTAGAATGTTGACTGCAGTATTTAGAACATTAGCCTTTCTGAAGTATATTATTTTTAACGAAAGAAATGTGGTAAACATGTTGCTGACATCTCCTTTGCCACAGATCAACCTATTTACTCTAGTTAAGAAGTGTTACCAAGATAAATAAATAAAAATACATAGGTAAGTAAACAAATAAATACGTTTGACTGGATAAGTTGCAGTGCTTATCTCAAAACATAAGTAAATAGACTAGTTTGTGCAGTGTAAGCTGTCTTTGGCATACTGTAAGATTATGTGTTATATGTTTGTTTCTTCACATAATAATCGCTGCTACACTTCTCAGTTTTGTGCAAACATGTCACAGTGCTGTGTGGCATTGTCAAAACATAGCTTTTAAACTAATGTCATGCCAAGTAACACCATATAATTATTCTGTTTCCTTGTCCTAGTCTCTACTTCCATCATTGTTTACAATACATTTGCATGTGCAGCAAATAAAAAAAACTTGGAATAAATAAACAATGAGCACTAATGACAAATTATTTGAACGAGAATTAGAAAGGCTAAAAGAATATGCAGTGCATGTTATTTAATTAGAACACTTTTTGTACCCTCTCCGTTGCATTTCTGAGTGATAGTCTTTTCCCAGCAGAGCACTTTAATTAAAAGAACATGCACACAATAAAATAGACCAACTCCTCTTCTCTCAGAGGCCTCCAAAAGTGTCAAACTATGGTAATAGAGAATGCTGACATGCAAACAATGGGAACATCATGCATAATAGAGACAGTCTAGAAAGCAACATATGTGAAAGATAACTACAGTACTGGGTAGTTTCACAACTAAGCCAACATGCAATAATGCTTTTGATACCTAACAAAGAAAATGAATAGTAATGAACTTTTCCCTGTTAGGTGTTGTGTGACAGGTTACCTCTCGTTTACTTTAACAATTCTTTCACTTTTAATGATGATCTGTGAATCAGCTAAGGGAATAGCTCCATTTTTTAATAACTAATCAGTTTTGTGACTTTGTGTCATTAAGATTATGATCTATAACTTGTATAAAAGAAATGCGTGGTGTAGCCCATGAAATGCATATGATATTATCAGGAGCAAAACTACTATCATCTTGAGATTAATTGAGAATGATGTCTCACCTCTTGGGTTAGCACAAACTTGTAGCTTTAGCTTTTGTTGGTGAGCTGCAAGGGTGCTATCTTGCCTGTCATGTCTAATAACACCGTCATCTGAAGACTGATATGCAGAAAGCTCTGTGTTGCTGATGTTAAAAGCGGGATTTTCAGTGTCTTCTACTGATGCTCTCTCTCTTCTTTTACTATAAAAAACAGGAAGGTCAAAACAGTTCATTATAGCAAAGTGCATTTCAATGACAACCAGAGAATTCCTTCTAGTGGTTCCTGCACTGAAAGACTTGAACACATCCTCGAATGTCACCAAAACACAATTAGGTTAAAATTAACTCTAAAAAAAGAATAAATGATTAAAATAATTACAAATTGAGCCCTGACAAGCAAGAGCAAAATTTCGCCCACAGCCATTTGTCTGTAATTAGTTAATTAATCCTTACACAAATTATGAGCAATAACTCATCAAGCAAGGCTCACCCATCAGAATTTCAGCCGACTTGGATTTCTTCTGCTTAGTTTGCTTGCGAGCCTTCTGCTAGAACTTCTGGAGGGAAATTGTTAAATGAATAAATTAGTTGAAGAATGAAGATAATCATTTATGATCCACAGATAGCTCAATATTTTAAATAAGATATGACACTGAAATGTCATTTCATTTACATGTCTGCAAAAGGGTCAAATACTAATTGAACAACAGAACTGGAAGAATTAAATAAAAATATAGGAAAACTTAAAATAAATGGCATCTGAAGGTCAAACTATAGTTCATATATTTTACATTTTAAAATAAAGGCAAATTCTGCACGGGAAAAAAGACTATCATAAAACTTTTTACTTTTCTACAATCTCCTTTAATGCTACTAATTTCAGCACCATAAACTGTTAAACTCAAAAAAAAAATGTTAGCTTCATGAAATACATAGTCTCATATAGGGAATAATTTAGTTTTTTTTCTTCTGTCTGGGGTTTTGTATAAGAAAAAAAATGGCAGAATAATAACCCTAAGAACAAAACACAAACTTTCTGGAAAACAAGCTAAATATGATTGAAGTTTTATAATGTAATTTAAGCTAAAAATCCACTAGACATATATTCACTTTTCTTGTGTATAAATAAATATTTTGCTCTATTAATCTTCTGTGTATGTGATTGATTTTATATCTTTGTTAATTCAAATGTGAGGCTACAAAGGAGTAAAAGTATCTGTTAGCAGTGGCTGTATATTACTATGTGATGACTTACTGAAATTCAGACATCCCATTTCTTGTACTGAATTTAGAGATCACCATTATGCATCCTCCATTTTACAAAATTTAAAATGTATGTATGTGTTTCAGACTGAATTTCTCAGTCACTGCTTATAAACAGAAAAAGCATAATTATCCATTCCCACTGTAAAGTATCAGTGATGCATCCTTTTAAGATATAATTCACCTCACTGCATACAAAATGCAGTATAATCTGTTGCATTTCACATATCCTAAAAGTTTACAGTTTCATATCCAAAATGAGAGCTTAAACCACGACAAGAAAGTTAAGTGTTCATAGTCATAGAAATTATAATGTCTGTTTCTGCTCAGGAGCTACAGGTTTCTTTGGTGCAATCATTTAAACACAGAAAACAGAGCTTGATTTTGAATACAGGTACTCCCTACTCATAGTCGAACATAAATATATTTCACATTTCAATTTTATTTCAGATCCTGCTATTTGCCTTATTGCTAATACACTTTGGTTTTACTTGTTTTACATCAGTTTTAATGTGCTTTTGTAGCAACAAATTTCCATTTTCCTCATGTTACATTAGCTTGGCAAGAAATGAGCGATACATGTACTTATGACAAATATAACTTGAAGAGTTTCATTGGTGACTAATAGGCAGCAATTCCCTGTTTTGCCAGAAGTCACTGATCACATATACATTTGAGCAACATTTCAGCTTTTATATGTATGTTGCCTTGAAAAGTGAAAGAATGGTTTAAACTATACTTTAAGATTCATTCCATTATAATGTAATAATAAATTTATGAAATGTGGAGACAGGATATGTTGTTGTGATAACTGGAACCTTTCATAAACATTATATGACTTCAGCAAGAATGAAATTAAGGAAGCTTGTTTATTATCAGAGGCCTAATAATCCATTGGATAGACAGGTATATTTTTGTAAGTGTTGCAGTGGTCTATGTACGTGCTACAGGTTTTATTTATTTATTTATTTTTTTAGGATAAACTTATAATATGAATTTGTATTACACTTCTAAAAAATGGTGTGATATGTGGTGTCAGAAAAACAGATTTGTCTGCTTTGCAGGGATAGAGCAGGTATTTGGCATACTTTTCAACACTACATAGAACAAGTTAGGAGGTGTATAAGTTATATTTTCTTTTTATGCATGATGATTTGGACATGGTTTATCACAATGGTCTTACTTGCTTTTATAACTAACTGCAACTTGTCATTTTAATTTACCTCCGTATTATATAATGATGGTGTGGAGTTTCAATATATAATTCAGGATTACAGTTATGATTGTAATTTCAGATTTCTCAGGTAATCTAGGTCCAGTATTATGTAACAACAAAATGTGTGATACTATTAGTAAGGACTTCTTTTTCAAAACAGTTGTGTGCTTTATCAAATATTGTGTCTGACCATCATCAAATCCTATTTCAGGCATTTTCTTAAATGCAGCTTAGAGAGTTATGCCATATTATAGATTTTTACAGTTCCTGAAAGTGATAATATACCTACAAACTATCCCACTATCTCATTTTAAGTAAAACATGTCAACAATATTGGTGCTGTTCAATTAAAGTAAATGTATTTTCATAACATTTTCAAAATTTAAATGTATAGCTCATGGGAAAAAGTCACATTTATAACTGTGAATTGTGACAGAAGAAATATTTCAGTAGCCAGACACTCTTTACTTACTGCAAGAAAAATCCAGCCAAGCTAGGGTTTTCACTGTGGGATACCTTAAACCTCCTGCAGTGGAGGCCCATGTGATATATAAACTAATGACCCCTTAAGGACATCAAGTGTTTCAACTACATGGCTTCTGAATGGCTGTGACTTGTTTCACTTTTTAAGTCTTTATGGTTACATTCAGGCCAATAAAGTCAAATTGCACTAGCTGGGGACATGCATGCTTTGGCCTTTTTATTGACCTCATCAGCACAGCATAAATGGATAATTTGGCTATACTTCAGAAGCACAGGGTCTTTAAACCCAGCAGATGCTCATAAAGATTAAGGTGCCTGCAAAATATCTCAACTAACATCCAAACTAAAGGTTAAAAAAGACAAACAGATAAACCATTCAGTAAAAACTGCAAGAAAAAACATTGGTTTAGACACTATTCACTTACAAATATATGCTCATTTAGAGTTTGCATTGCTATAATGCAAATTGCTAAGCATGTATACAGATACAGATACACATACACACACACACATGTGTATGTATATATATATATATATATATATATATATATATATATATATATATATATGGATCTACTTCATAACACCAACAAGCGAAAACACCGACAACGAGATCACCGACACCACAAAACCGAAAGTTCAAAAACAGAAAAGTTCACAAACCTGACAAACATCAATCCCAACAGTCAATAAAACAAAACAAATTCCTTTTCCAAAAAAAACACACACACAACACAAGTACACCAAAAACCTTACAAACCTACACTAAACCTTACATACACAACTATCTATGCACTAATTTTAACTTAAACCCTAACCCTAAGGTCTGTCACTATCGCACACTTACCTTATCTGCACCCAGCCCTAATGTCCATCAGTATCACACACTTACCTGCACCCTAACCCTAAAGTCTGTCACTATCACATACTTACCTTACCTGCACCTTAACCCTAAAGTCCATCACTATTGCGCACTTACCTTACCTGCACCCTAACCCTAAAGTCCGTCACTATCACACACTTACCTTACCAGCACCCTAACCCTAAAGTCCGTCACTATCCCATACTTAACACAGTCGCATTCGTTTTGCATGTCGGTGTTTTCAGCATCGGGATTTTGAACTGTTGATTATTTCCGTTGTCAGTCTTCCGGTGTCGGTGTTCTCGTTGTCGGGGTTTAGAGCTTTCGTTGCTCTCAGGTAGACCTATAGATATATATATATATATATATATATATATATATATATATATATATAAACACACACACACACACACACACACACACACACACACACACACACACACACACACACAAGAGGACTCTAGTACTGAATAAAATTGTGCAAGGTTACTTAGCAAACTAGCATTTTTTAGTAGGTTATGTGCATACGTAGAAAATGAAGGAAATCTTCTAAACATTGGCCTCCAAAATCAGATCAACTACAACACAATACCTTTTAGCATCCTTGGAGTAACTGCCTCATACGTTATATCTTTTATGCCAACCCTCAAAGGAAATTAACAGTTAATCATTTGTGTTACCCATGTTCCTCAAACCAATTTCTTCGGTGTTCACCCATTTACACATCAGCACCCTTAAAAGTGCAAATTGCTCTTTTTGTTTCTGTATAGATTTTGAAGTGACTCCTTGTCTCCCTGTAACAGAGCATGCAGAAAATTATCCATCAGTCACATTTTACATTCGAGCTATCATCACTCATTGCTACCAGCTAAAATATGCATGTATGCTAATTTATGTCAGAAGTAATTGTTCTTCAGTCAGTTCACGTTTTAATGGCTAAAATTGAAATGCAGATTACAGACCTTTCTTTTAATGTCCTTCTTAATGTTATTAACAGTGCTAATATCTTTAAAAAGTTTTAGCTTATGTGTGCAATGATTCTGTATAGAAGGAAGCAAAATACATTCACATCTGTAATCTGTTCATGACAGCAAGCTATGTAGAGTTAAATGCATGGTCTTGATTTTTGCTTTAATTTATATTCAAAAAGCATTGCAGTATGTGACAAATTACTGGGAAATGCAACAACAATTTAAAGCACTGAAATTCCTAGCCACCAAAGGGCAGTTGGGCTCTTTCTGTAGCATCTGTGTGCAACATTATGAATTAGAAAGGGACAGAAAATACTACCTCATAGTGGAAATATTCTGAAATATACAAAGAAAGCTCACAATGTACATTAGCAAGTGAGCAAAGTGGAATTTCTATAAATGCAATATATATATATATATATATATATATATATATATATATATATATATATAACTGAAATATTGTAATAAAGTTCACAATCCATGTTCTCTTATCAAAAGGATGAAATGACTGGTGATACTATCATTTTAGTTCAGTATTCACTTACATGAGAAATATTTTTGCTGACAATTAAAAAAAAAATAGTCATTTTTAACTGGTAGCAAGTCAAACATAAAAAGTTTTTAAAAGAATGTGATTTTTGTCAAAAGGAATTTGAAACAACAATGCCATGTTCAGTTCTGCTTCCATTCAAAGCCATGGCCAAGGGGGTCTGTGAAAGTTGCTGTAAGGCTGGTGAGCATAGACCAGCAAGAAAGTGAATTTTGCATACTGTACGGATCAGCGCTCAGTTCAGGGCAGTCAGATTGAATCTGTAATAAACCAATTGTGCTTCATGAAACCGTCAGCCTTCATTTATGTCTTCCTGTCTTCCTCTGTCCTGATGTAAACATGCTCTGCTGTAAGCTGTCTCCATACCTTTCTGTTCTTAAAATCACAGAGGCAGACTTCTTAAAATCACAGAGGCAGACCCCATCGAGGCACCAGATTTAAAATTAAAGCTTCTATTTCCAGACAGGAGTCCATGCACAAGCTGGAACTCAAATAGAAAAGCAGTTTTAGAATGACAGAGACTTATTTCCTTTTAGGACTGCAAACATAGGATTCATACACATGCTGGCATGTTGTATGTCTTTCATAAAATAAACTCGATGTTGATAATGTGAAATAAAAATGTTTCTGGGAAGAGTAACCTGAATCTCTGGATGCAAT
Organism: Protopterus annectens; assembly: GCF_019279795.1. Taxonomy (NCBI): domain Eukaryota; kingdom Metazoa; phylum Chordata; order Ceratodontiformes; family Protopteridae; genus Protopterus; species Protopterus annectens. Next base: position 1,230,057,821 of record NC_056731.1, on the reverse strand, counting down.
CACTGTCTTGTTTACCTGTATTAACAGGAGGTCTCATTCACTGTTTTCTAATATTCAGAAAAAGAATCATGGGAAGAAGATATGCAGCATATCATACAACTATTGTTTCCAGAACAGTGCAAATATGTTTTGTGAATAACACTTACAGAGGTGTGCATACCTCTCAACTGTACAGATTTTTGCCTCCTATTTTTTGGTCCATTTGTCATAAAATTGTGGTTTTCTGGCACATTAGTGGCAAATGACTAAAGATTAAAGTTAGAAAATAATGACAGACATTTGAGTTTCATTTCAGACTTCATATCCTTCAGAAAATCCATGCTAATGAAAAGCCTTTTATTCTATCAACTTTCTAAGTTTGTAACAGCAATATTTAAAAAGTGTATCTATCCTTGGGACTTTGGCCTACTTTTATTAATGACTCTGTCCAGATTTCTTGCTCTAAGAGGTTGAGAGGTATAGTGTCCATGTATTTATATTTAAGTGACAAAAATATTAGCACACTTGGTAGGTATGATATGCAGAACCATTGCATAAATGTGTTAACATTTACTAATGACATCGTTTGCACCACTGAATTCTACATTGCACTTAACTTTGCAATTCACAGCAGATAAATGTTGATGCCTAAATTATAATACAATTATCTCTGGCCATTATCAATTGTACATTGAAAACATCATTACTAATGACATGGATGGGATCGTAGTAATGTACTTTATTTTGCAGCAATTAGAATTTACTTTGCTGTAGCATCAGACTGTGCTATAAAAGGCATCAAAGCCTAATTTTTTAGTATGTTTGTGTACCACACCTAAATGTGTGAATGGTGATCACTCTGTGACCCATACTTCATCACACACTCTGTCTTATATCCATTCTTATCTTTTCTACAGAAATGAATACATACTGAATATCATTTCAAACAGGCTGCTACATAGATTGAGGAATTTTTAAAGGGTGACACAAAACCTTACAAACTGCATTAAAGTGTACATAAAAAGATCCAAAGATTTTAGTTGCAAGACATACTTTGCTGATAATCCTTTAGAATGTTACAAAAACAACCTTATTTGTAAAAGAAAAAAAGAAAAAATAAGCATTGAGGCAATGAGAACATTAACCAAAATTGTAGTATGTAAGAAGATTAATGCTTGTACATTTCTCATTTCAGTGAGCTTACCACTGTTGAGATGATTGTTTTACTTACTAGCATCAAAACTGAATAATTTTAAATTGCCATGATCTTAACCATCCATTTGTATTTCAAATAGTCATCTTCACTTAACGGCTCAGGCAACCTAACATGTTGCCAGAGATTCCTAGGCCTTATCTACCCCTACATAACCTCCCTGTCTGAATGTTTGTATTAGTAAATGTGTCTAATACTGATGCACCTAGTTTTATACAGAAAGATATGTCACCTATTCTTTGAAGCCTACTGTGGGTTTTGAACTTAAGGCTTGTGGTCAGAAGGAAGTCAAGAAGAAGAGCATGATCACTAAAGTATAAATACAGATCAGGTTAAGCTGTCTTTTTTCATGTCAAAGAGTTCAACGTATAGGGATTGTGCTTCTGCTGGTCCAGATGCCGCATTGCTTGTTAGAAAAGGATTGTATATGCTTTTATTTGAATGTATACAGCTTTCTCAAGCATCATCCCCTTAGTGTTTGGAGGTTGTATATGGGCCGATACCTAGCTGAAGAAATTCATTACGTAGTGCGAAGAAAAATTTTAAAATAGCCATTAAAACCAAAATTAATTACAAGCCTTTCATTAAATATGTCAGGAAGTTAAGAACTTGCAGCCAACAATGTTTGGGGCTAGTCCACAAAAATACTGCCCACTCTAATCCAAAGGAAATAGCTATTAGTTTAGCTGAAAAAACAGTGTCTCAGTCACTCCAAAAAGCTATAAACTCTGCTTCCATGTGCCCTGATAATATACATGGTTGTCTGATTATTAGTATCACATGCAGTCTATATGAACCCCTATTTTACTTCTTTAATCTAAGCTCTCCATTGGTTGCATTCATCAAGCCTAAAAAGCAGCCATTGCAATGCAATTGCAAGAGACCAAACCGTGGACCCTGGTAAGAGCAGACCTGTTAGTGTCACAAGACATGTATGTAAAGCTGCAGAGTATGTTATCTCAGACCTCATTGATATAGATATTGAACATTTCTTAACCTTTGGCTCTCTTCATTTCAGCCTTCTCAAAGGAAGGTCCTGCCTCTTTAACCTCCTTAATTTATTTAAATAGTCACTGAAGCAGTGGACACTATTCCCCACAAGCATTACTGACAGACTTGTAAACCAGAGTATAACTCTTTATGTTGTATATGGGATAGCTAGTTGAATGTCTGATAGGACCCATGTGGTTAACACCATAGATCTCACTTCTGAAAGGAAAACTTTTGCCAGTGGTATATGTTGGGTCTTCTGTTATTTGGCATCTGTTTCGCAGACATTCAGGCTAGCACTCCTGGTCTATGGTTATCTATTTTTGCATATGACTGTAAATTGATTGTAGTTTGAACCTCCACTGACTTACAACTGCTTCAACAGGGGTTAGAGGTACAAAAAAACAATAGTGTCAAATTAAATACGAAAACATGTAGTGTACCTCACTTTGGAAATAGAGAACCTTCTAACATACCGTACAGGTGACACACTCCACCAGTCAGGCACTGTTGTAAGGGATTTTAGCACTTTTGTTGATAAGTCCTTATCAATTTGACCCTCATGTCTCCAAATTAATGCAGAAAGCCTTTTATCTGGCTCATTTAATTTCCAAAGGCATCTTTTCTACATCCAAAGAAGTCTTGATTCCATTTTACTCTCATCTCATCACACACATTATTAAATATAATGTCCACTTTGGAATGTATTAGTCTAAACATATTGCTCATCTTGAGAGACCACAGAGACTCAGAATAAAAAGATCAGTGAACTCAAAAATGTTAGTTATCAGAACAGACTGGCAAGCCTTGCTCTGTTGTTAGTCAAGGGACATTGATGATTTGTGTGGAGCCTTTCAAACCATGAAAGATCCATCCATGCCTCTTTGCTCCTGTATTCATTTGCAGAGCAAATGGTACTTCCTTTACTAGGTTAAGGAAACTAAATCTTCCTCTATGATAAATAAGGCAGGATGACATGCTAGATTCATATCCCAGTGTATTCCCCACCTTCAGGACAAACTTCTGCTACATACAAAGTAAACAGTCACCCTTGTCACCTTCAAGGAAAACCTAGATAATTTGGTGAGCAGCCTCAGCTTCTCCTCAGGTCTATCTTGCATTGCCCTTCTTGGGGCTAGAAGGAACTTTTGAATATGAGTTATTAGCGGGGCATATAATGGTGTGCAGAGTGACTTCTAGTACTTGCCCATGATGCTATAATTTTATGATCCTGTGATCTTGTAAACTACAATTATCTTTTCCTTCCTTTCTAATTAACTATCAGATAATGCATTTCCTGTTATTAATTGTTGTATGTCTTATGCGCATACTACTTTATGATTTTCCCCGCTGTGTTCTAAACTACACTAAACAAGATTACACATGAAACATCTAATGCAAAGTTATGAGACAGGTAAGATCCTTTCAAATATAGCAACGCTGCATTCTCACACCTGTAACTGACACTGATCCATGTTATGCTTCATATGCAATGATCAAGTTGACTGCTATATTATGGATTTGGTAGATCCCACCCACCTATCACTGCACATCTACTTTATCTCAAAGTAACTGTTGTACTGCTGCACACCTTGAGCATTCCTTTCTAGAAGTGACCCTTAATGGAATTGCAGCCTCTCCTAGACCTCTCAATTTGTTGGCCAAGGCTTTGTTGCACACTTGAATGTAATAGAGATGGTCAACTAACTAAACACATAAAACAACTGTTACTCTTACTTGCATCAAATGCTCATCACCCCCTAAGTATTTGACATATTCTGTGGCAAAAGCAGGGCTCATTAGTAATAACTCATGTCAGCTTGAGCTTCCTATGGCCTACTAGTATAAGGGCCAGGCCTGTCCTGTATTAGTTCTGTAACCTCCTGTTCCAAACACAGTCATAAATCTGTTTCCCCTAAATTCAGAATTTAACCCGAGTAATTTAATACCTCTGTCTGCATGGTTAATTGGTTTGACCAGCATAGTCTCGTTGAATTGTCACATGCAGTAAAATTTTATAGAGGCAAAAAAGTTGGAGGAGTGTAGTGTGCGACAGAAGGAACCACATGAATGGATAAAGCTACCCCTTGCCAAGCGTAGAATGATTCCAGCATAATGAATGTTTCCAGGCAGGAAAGTAGTGTCCAGAATGATGTTGTGCAGGAAAGCATTTTGTGGGTTCTGTTCGATGGCTCAAACCTCTCTCCACAGTCCTTGTCTCCTCACATAATTATTTCTAAACAGCTAAGTGGTATCTATAAAACAAAAAACACTAGCCATGTAGGTTTTGAGACCATACTAGGGTGTCTCTTAGACAATATTAAATATACTCTCCCCTATTCCCTTTCAGACATATTCAATATTAACCACTGCAGTGAGCCTGAAGCTTGGACAGTCCTATCACAGCCCTGGAGAGTATAGCCTAATCAGTATTACCCTATTATATAAAACATCATGGAGAGTGTTATAATTAAACTCATGAGCATTTTTGCAGTTCCTCAAGCCAAGTCAGCTAAGCTTGTTTGTTGAGCAATATATCAGCAGTAAAGGAATATTGCTGTACCAACAAGCAGTACATCATATGTTTGTATGCTGATGAGGTCCCAAATGTTATCACACTGTGACTAGCTCATACACAGGTCATATTCTCTTTGTGAATTGAGTACGGTGCAGCAGTTGTAGGTTGGTATGATATTCTGTGTGGCAAGGATGGGAGAAGACCTCAGGCAAAGTCATGTCACATTAGGTACATTCCTTTATGAATCCCACAAGACTTTCTTATATACATATACAGTGTTCTAGCACTTATTTTTCATATTATAAATGGCTACTCCAAGTTATAGTATCTCTTTATACTTTATTTTCATCTCAAATGCATTTTTTTCTCTTTATACAAAATAAGAATATGTCTATGCTATGTATGTATATTACCTTCTATTTTGATGCACAAAAGCATTGCTTGTAAAAGCTATGTGAGGAGACTGTTTCAGGAAATCACTGTCACTTTAACGTTTACATAAATGTTAGGCTTACTGTTTCTAATATGCCATACTGTATGGTTGCTATAACAGCAAAGTGCCCACTTATAGTTCTCTCTTTATTTATTTATTTATTTTTTGTCTTTACATTGGCACGCTTCTCTCTGAGGAGGAGGAAAAGGAGCCCCATAAGGTAAATGTGTGCTTCATTAAGAACAAATAATCTTTTTGACAATCATATCAATGCACCTTTTAGGAATTAAAAGGATCATGCACAGATGTCACATGTGAAACCACCATGTTCAGCAAGTTTGCTCATGCAACACAGACCACAGGGGAGTTTTCTGAGTATTCAGATAGTAAATTTTAAATAACATACAAGAATAACAGATTAAAAAAAAATAGTGAAATCAGCTGAGTCCTCCACAAAACTTTGTCTCTAGCAGAACTCTTTTTAGTACAAGATAATACAAGATACTATAGTTTTGCCAATATTCTTATTAACAATATCTATAATAATAATACATTGCAAAATGGCAGATCCCATGGTATGCATGATGGGTGAGGAGCCATACCATTCTTTGCATACATAGTTTTTTAAATGATGACAAACACCAACCAGTGTGGGAGTAATTCATGTTATCTTATGACTTACACTGGTCCAGTTTAATCAGATCATCTCAAAATTTGCATTACCACTTGCTAACACCCTAAGTATCATATAAATCATGTTACTGAATTCAGGCCCTAGATGTTTTTAAGTGTACAGGATATTTTTTGTCTCATTCAGAACTCTGAGGAAACACTACTTATACCATAATCACCTATCATTTCCAAAGTCCTTGGTAGCCTCCTTAGCGGAAACATACACAACTGTAAAGCAGCAACTGTTATGTTACAGAAGAATAAAATAAAATGCATATGAACTACATATAATGTTTGCATTTGTTGTTCACCTGAAATATATCAGCTGGAGAGTAAAAGCAGTTATTGTTATCTGTAAGTTAAAACAGAAAGAATCAATCTACAAAAATAACTAATCAAAAAATACATAGAATAAACAAACAAGCAAACAAATAAATAAATAAATAAAATGCATCTGTCTATGCACACCGATCAGTTTTTGGCCAAAAATGTCCTGTTTACCTTAAACCATAGAGTCAAAATCTTCTGTTAATTATAACACACAGTGTGTGTGTGTGTGTGTGTGTGTGTGTGTGTGTGTGTGTGTGTGTGTGTGTGTGTGTGTGTGTGTGAGAGAGTTGTGGGGTACTCCATATACATAAGTACATAATTATTGAATTTAGCTTCCTCAGCTTTTCAGATCAGTAAGACTGAATACGTAAATATATATTTTACCTACTAGCCATAATGTCCAGGTAGCTTTTGCCAAGTTTTGTTAAGCAAAAACAAGAGTAAGCAGCACATAATGATTGTGTCATCCTTCTGATTATGTAAAATAGAATGTTTTTTTTTTATTTACATTTTTGATTCAAACAACTTTCTATTTCTCTTTACAATACTGATACCTGACACTGACCAGTGAACAGAGTGCTAACCTAGAACACATGTGAATGTTTCCATTGGGGTTACCATTGGGGTAGAGTTTGAACTGAGAAAGTTTTACCTTTGGGACTTAGTCATTATCACTTATAACTTTGTTAATCCAACTAAATCCCTAACCATCTGACTCCCTGCATCCACTTTAGAGGCAAATACCCTTCCCAACTCAATCACACATCTACAGCTGAAGAGCACATAAGAGGTTATTAACAAAGGATCTTTATATAGTTCATCCCAATCATCCAATTACTTTTATTTTTCACGACAAATGCATATTAGTAGCACTATCTGTGTGGCATGCATCACTACCCATTCTAAACTGTACTCTACCAATTAGTTTTAACAACAAAAAGTACTATCAGCACTGTTCTTCATGATACATTGTTCTCTAGGGATTGCTGCATATGCACACAGATGTTTTACACAACCCTTGTTCTGTCCTATAGTGTTTAATCTACATTACAGGATATTCTATCCTATACTGTTAAATCTATTTTACAGGATATTTTATCCTATAGTGTTTAATCTGCATTACAGGATATTATGTACTATAGTGTTTAATCTACATTACAGGACATTCTGCCTTATAGTATTTAATCTACATTGCAGGATATTTTGTACTATAGTGTTTAATCTACATTACAGGATATTCTATCCTATAGTATTTAATTTACATTGCAGGATATTGTGTACTATAGTGTTTAATCTACATTACAGGACATTCTGTTTTATAGTGTTTAATCTACATTACAGGATATTCTGTTCTATAGATCTACATTACAGGATATTCTATTCTATAATGTTTAATCTACATTACAGGATATTCTGTCCTATAGGGATTAATCTACATTACAGGATATTCCATCCTATAGTATTTAATCTACATTACAGGATATTGTGTACTATAGTGTTTAATCTACATTACAGGACATTCTGTACTATAGTGTTTAATCTACATTGCATGATATTCTATCCTATAGTATTTAATCTGCATTACAGGATATTCTGTATTATAGTGTTTAATCTACATTACAGGATATTTTGTCCTTTAGTGTTTAATCTACATTACAGAATATTCTATTTTATAGTGTTTAATCTACATTACATGATATTCTGTCCTGTAGTGTTTAAAGTATATTACAGGATATTCTGTAATGTACTGTTTCATCTATATTACAGGAGATTCTGTCCTGTAGTATTTAATCTACATTACAGGATATTCTATCCTATATTGTGTAATCTACATTTCAGGAGATTCTATCCTGTAGTGTTTAATCTACGTTACAGGATATTCTGTCCTATAGTGTTTAATCTGTGTTACAGGATATTCTATCCTATAGCGTTTAATTTATTTTTCAGGATATTTTATCATATAGCGTTTAATCTACATTACAGTATATTCTGTCCTATAGTGTTTAATCTATGTTACAAGATATTCTATCCCATCGTGTTTACTCTAATTTACAGGATATTTTATCCTATAGTGTTAATCTACATTACAGGATATTCTGTCCTATAGTGTTTAATCTGTTACAGGATATTTTATCCTATAGCGTTTCATTTATTTTACAGGATATTTCATCATATAGCGTTTAATCTACATTACAGGATATTCTGTCCTATAGTGTTTAATCTATGTTACAAGATATTCTGTCCTATAGTGTTTACTCTAATTTACAGGATATTTTATCCTATAGTGTTTAATCTATATTACAGGATATCCTGTACCATAGTGTTTAATATGCATTACAGGATATTTTATCCTATAGAGTTTAATCTGCATTACAGAATATTCTGTCCTACAGTGTTTAATCTGCATTACAGGATATTTTATCCTATAGAGTTTAATCTACATTACAGGATATTCTATTTTATACATTGCATGAAAAACAATTATTTCATGTATTATCTTATTTTTTGCAAGCTTTATTGTATTAAGCAGAGGACACTCTGTATAATATATTAACGATCATTTTATGTAATCTATAATTTTATATCATCTTTATTGTATCTTATTTATTTTTTGCAGCATATGTTACATTCCATTTCTTAAAAGAGCAAGACAATCTTCCTTTTATCTGCATTGCTCTCTAATAATTATCATGCATACACATGCACGATATGCACTCATGGATGCATACTGTACTATGCTGTCAATGTTAAATTCCTTTTCTTAAAGCATAACTTTTTGTGCTTGTTTTGCCATAACTTGTAAATAATAACCAAAGACCTATCTCAGTGAGATTTTACTCTCAAGCTGAATGTTAAATTGTTTTAGTAGGAATGGTGATCTGCCCTCCTTAAGCAATACAAATAAATACATTTGCAAACAGATGGAGATTTGATCCCTTGCTATTTGGTATGAATATCTGTATCTATCTGTATCTACAGTAACAGATATAGATGTGTGTGTGTGTGTGTGTGTGTGTGTGTGTGTGTGTGTGTGTGTGTGTGTGTGTGTGTGTGTGTGTGTGTGTATGTATGTGTGTCTATAGAACAAGAGGGAGAAGAAGTGCCTACTCTGCAATCTGCCTTGAAAATTCTCCTTACAACATTTTCTTCAGATTTTAACAACTTTCTTTAGGTAATGTATTCAGCTGCTTGGAGCATGCTCAATGAATGGAAGCTGTCTATTAAATTAGAAATCAGTTTGTTTCCCAGAAATCTGTTGACTCAAAAACTGACCATTTCTACAGACTGCACTAGCTCCATCTTATACATGGAAAATCACTGAGCACACCCAGACACTATGGGCTTGATTACCTGGTTCAAGGGTGGAAATGTGCCGGCAAAGGATGCTGGGAACGAGTAGCAAACTATGGCTAACTTACCCTGGATAGGAGTATGGCAGCACTGGCTGCAATACCAGCCCCCTGCAAATGACTGGGTGAATAAAAATCAGTATGAAGAAGGATGTACTCACCAATAAGCACATGTGGGGATGCGTCATAGACAACATTGAGACCATGTTCTGATGCATTCATGCTTATGAGGGGCTGTCATTGTGGGAATGACATAACAGATTACTAGTAGGAGGACTCTGTAAGCTAAGGACAAAGCATCCGGTGCTCATTGCTGTCTGGATGACAGCCTTATCTCTTAACTGCTGTGGGGAGCAAATGGATATTTGCTTAAAAAGCTTGGTGGGTTATAGGCTGGAGAGTAAAATACTTCAGAAAAAATAATAGGAATTTATTCAGACTGCAGAAACAATATGAACCTACACCTGTCTTTTTAAAATAATAACTACATTTTAGCATGAGAAAAAGTCAGACTCTTCTGTCTTCATTTCACAGTTCTGTCTCAAACCAAGAGCTGAATGCAGGCAAGCTGTTATGGGTGGAACTTTAATTAATTTGAAATGATAAAAATTTCTACTTTTAAACATTATGGCTTAGCTTACCAGAAACTGTATTTAACAAATGCACTCATGAGACAGTCCAGCAAATATTGGATAGCAAAGTCATATGCGCACATTGGTACTCATTTGCAGTACTTAAACAAGTTATTATGCTTTTCTGACAGGAAGAATGACGGAACAGTGATGGCAGAGGGTCAGAAAGATGACATTGTGGCTGCACAGCATGTCTACATATGTGAAATGTGTTACACATACGGTCATACCTAAGTTACATAAGGTTAGGTTTAGTTATATATTCATTAACTGGGAAGATATACTGGTCCAAAGGCCCTTTTGTGGTACAACCCATGCCATAAGGCAAAGAACATATGTAGCAATAAAAATAAAATGCACATATTGCAAAACTGACATAAAACAAACAACATAATGCCAGCATGTATGTGTACAAAAGAAAAAAGTACATAAATAAATGAGACATCTACGTATTATATATGCATTGCAAATGCATCTATGGGCTACATAAAGATTGTTAATAAAAGAGACAGTGCCAGCTATAAAAGAGTTAGGTGCAAACTATTAGCTGACACATAATAAATTATAACCATAATGGGCCAAGACTCAATTATGAGATTACTAAAATCAGAGATGAATGTTCAGTCTGATAAAAAAGGATGAATGGCATCTGTGCTATGTTTCCAGGTTTCTGACTATTCCTACCTTACACATCTGTCAGCATCCTACAGCAGACATGCACATGTTTACATGTATGGATAGTAGCAGCACATCAGCTTGTACATCCCATGTGATTTAATTCTACCCACAATCGTGTGTTGCTTGTTTTCCTGCTGTCCTCACAGTGTTGTCCTTTATTTTTAGTACCTCTATGATGACTACAGTCTCATTTGCCTACAACGATGGACACTGTTCTCATCTACTTTTACTATCATGGTCAGCAAAGCATTTTCTTCCTGATATACATTTCACTGGATTTTCTGTGGATGTCAGAGTCTGTCTTGTGTCAGACATTTGCAATAGAAATACATTCAATACACAAATCATCTGGAAAATGATTGTTATCCTTAATGTTGTTGTCATTCTTTACTAGGCCACAGAAGTGCTAGTGTATCATGTTGTTCTTTGTCCCAAGACCACCAAGTGGCTATGACTGTATTCTTCCATGCTTCTGCAGGTCTCACAATACTTACTGAGTGGTAGTTTTCTGTACTGATATACACCTAACAAAGTATCTGCATAAAGAGTCTGCCAAGTTACACATGCTTAAATGTCTGCAAATCATAAAGCATTTAATTTGGTTAATAGCATAAGTACACACTACAAATTGTGAATCATGCATTAGCTATGCCATATTATCTGTTACTACTGGTCAGGTGTAACCTTTACAGTTCTTTACCATGAGTTGCCATTTACAGTAAGGCAGTCTCCTATTAATAATATCATTTGAGTCCAGTTATCACCATATCAGTCTCAGTCCTGTTATTCTTTTCAATGTGAAAGCCAAGCCATGCTGACGATGCCAGTATGTGTCTCTAACATAGTATACTTCTTATGTATTTCATGTTTATGTGGCAGTTAAGATGTTATCCTTCACTATGCACGTGTGCACAGATGTAGTGAGTTAACTGGCACAAAATTGTTTATGTGGTGTATTCAGTTCATCTGTGCGTAAATATATCTGCATTATTAAAGGAATGTTGGTATGCATGTGATAGCAGTCCATGGCTGCAAAGTCCTAAGAAATAATGATACATCTACCCCCCTAGTCCCCTTCAACTGCAGAACCTCATCACAAATCAAACCAAACTGTTGCAAACAGATAGATGTGTCTAGATGAAAAGTCTGCAATAATTACAAAATAAATAATAGTGGTTCATCATATAAAATACTATTTTTCTGAAGGATACCTACTGTCTTGTTTAGATACCACATTTTGAATGTGAGAGTTTCTGTGCTCTGCTATTAACACAAATAAATCCTTAGAAAGTAAACTCTTTCTGAGAAGCATTGCAGACTACATTAAGACAGAAGATTGCTAAGAACAGAAACCAGAAAGAAATCACAATCACTGCTATTAATGCCAAGACAAATCTATCATAAATTAAATTCTTTCTAGTAAATATTGTTGACTAATTAAGAAAAATGATTTAAGGTGGAAACCAACAGTTTACAGAGGACAAAAAAGAACGAGCCCAAATGTTATTAGAGGTAAGTATTGGAAGGCAAAAAATGTCTTTTTAGCATGAAACCAAAGTTCTTAATATGTGAAAGTGATTCTACAGATGTAGCATGGAGGTGCTAAGAGAAATGGCAGTGGAATTTTTAACCAGATTGTTTAATGAAATTTTGGAAAGTCAGAGGATGCCTGAGGAGTGGAGAAAAAGTGTTTTGGTACCTATCTTTAAGAATAAGTATGATGTGTAGAGCTGCAGTAACTACAAAGGGATAAAGTTGATCAGTCACAGCTTGAATTTATGGGAAAGAGTAGTGGAAGCTAGGTTAAGAAGGGAGGTGATGATTAGTGATCAGCAGTATGGTTTCATGCTAGGAAAGAGCACTACAGATGCAATGTTTGCTCTGAGAGTGTTGTTGGAGAAATATTGAGAAGGTCAGAAGGAGTTACATTGTGTATTTGTGGACTTAGAGAAAGCATATGACAGGGTGCCTAGAGAGGAGTTGTGGTATTGTATGAGGAAGTCAGGAGTGGCAGAGAAGTAAGTAAGAGTGGTACAGGATATGTACAAGGGTAGTGTGACATTGGTGAGGACTGCGGTGGGAGTGACGGATACGTTTAAGATGGAGGTGGGATTACATCAAGGATCAGCTCTGAGCCCTTTCTTATTTGCAGTGGTGATGGACAGGTTGACAGATAAGATCAGACAGGGGAACCTGTGGACTATGATATTTGCAGATGACATTTTGATATGTAGTGAGAGTAGGGACCAGGCTGAGGAGACCCTGGAGAGGTGGAGATGTGCTTTAGAGAGGAGAGGAGAGGAATGAAGATCAGCAGGGCTAAAACAGAATATATGTGTGTAAATGAGAGGGAGGGTAGAGGAATGGTGAGGATGCAGTGAGTAGAGTTGGTACAGGTGGATGAGTTTAAGTACTTGGGATCAACAGTTCAGAGTAATGGTGAGTGTGGAAGAGAGGTGAAGAAGAGAGTACAGGCAGGATGGAGTGGGTGGAGAAGAGTGTCAGGAGTGATTTGTGACAAACGGGTACCAGTAAGAGTGAAAGGGAAGGTCTACTAGAGGGTACTGAGACCAGCTATGTTATATGGGTTGGAGACAATGGCAGTGACAAAAAGCTAGGAGTCAGAGCTGGATGTGGCAGTATTAAAGATGTTAAGATTTGCACTGGGTGTGACTAGGATGGACAGGATTAGGAATCAGTATATTAGAGGGTCAGCCCAGGTTGGACAATTTGGAGACAAAGCCAGAGAGGCGAGATTGCATTGGTTTGGACGTGTGTTGATGAGGGATGCTGGGTATAATGGGAAAAGGATGCTAAGGATAGAGCTGCCAGGTAAGAGGAAAAGAGGAAGGCCTAAGATAAGGTTTATGGATGTGGTGAGAGAGGACATGCAGGTGGTTAGTGTGAAAGAGCAAGATGCAGAGGACAGGAAGAAATGGAAACAAATGATCCGCTGTGCCGACCCCTAATGGGGACAGCCAAAAGAAGATGATGATGATGATGATTCTTCAGATGTAATCAGTTGTTTTTCATTTTTCCCAGCCTTTCCTCCCTGTTGTAACAGTTACTGAATACTGTTATAATCTTTATCATTTGAAATCCTCTTGAAGAGAAACAGCCGCCTTACCCCTAGAGCTAGGAAATCTAGGCTAAAGCACTTTTCTCTGGCTGTTACATTAGGCTTAGAATTAACTAGTTGTAAAGGAATACTTTATGTTTTGATCATTGTGTAATAATCATGCAGCAAGTTTATTAACTGATTCATTTATTTAAAGTCAGTTAATTACGTATGTCCTATAGCACAGATCACAAAGATATACCATAAAAAACAGGTACACATACAGAAATTAATAATTTGTCTCTTTTGTGGGGAATTGTGAATCGTGGCACTTAGGATATTACAGTACTGCAGCTGTGACTTTAAGGATTAACAAGGACTAAAAATATTACGTTAGTGGGACAAAACAACATACAGGGCTGCATCCTCTTCAGTGCCATATATGCACTATCTGAGCCTCTACTTAAAGTGTTCAACCTCAGCCTATCTATTGGGTTTATCCAGGTACCTGGAGTACAGCTATTGTGACTCTCATACAAAAGGGTAGCCCATCTACAGACCTGTGTAATTAGAGACCCATCAGCCTTACCAGCCGTATATGCAAATCCATGGAAGGTATTGTAGAAGAACTCATTTATGTAGATGCAGGGACCTTCGCTTATCTAGATCCCAGTCAATTTGGTTTTGTGAAGGACAGGTCCTGTCTCCTGAAGACGGTAGTCTTCTTTAAACAGGTTACATGCCCGACAGGTAGAGGACATTCTGTATACTCTGCTTATCTCAACATGGCCAAGGCTTTTGACACTATCCCCCATTCTAGTATTATTGAAAAATTAGACAGACTTAATGTAAACCCATACATTGTCCACTGGATTGAAAATTGATTATCCATCAGAACTCAGGCTATGAATGTTGCCAGTTCTCTCTCTGAATGTAAATTTTAACTAGTGGTTTGCTCAGAGATCAGTTCTTGGCCATCTCCTCTTTGGTGTTTATTGAGCAGACATCCAAGCCAATATCCCAGAAGTGTGGTTGACCAACTTTGCTGATAACTACAAACTGAGCACTATTTGCTCATCCACTGATACAAAATACCTTCAGCAAGGGCTGGAATATGAACATACATTGTGCATCAAAAAGTGCCATGAAATGCATGAGAAAAAGTGCAGCATAATAGGGTTTGTCAAAAAAGTTGTTCTCACCTCATATGTTATAAATAGTGCTCCTCTTCAGACAGATAAGGTCATAAGAAACCTTGGTAATGATGTATGAAGCTTTCTCTTATTTGATCATCTTGTTTTCATCATAGTCTGGAAATCCTTCTAACTGGCCAAGTTAATTTGTAAGGGAATATCTTCAAGATCCAAACAAGTCATCATATCATACCACTCTTTTCTTATCAGACCCATCACTGAATATAATGTCCCATTTGGTATGTACAAATCCAACCATTCAAACCAAAAAAATTAAAGGTCTTGAATACTTCATCTGCATTGATAGAATAAGCTGGCAGAAGAAACTGTAACTCCTCATACTCAGTAGCTTATAGGTTCATATGAGGTGAACTGTGTCTCACTTTTCAATCCATGGAAGGCCCAAACCTAGCTGGCCTCCTATTTCTTCACAAAACAAATGGCTCTACAAATGCCTGCAACAAGGACTTACATCTGCACCAAAAAAATAAACAAGATTCACTGGAGAGATAGGTTCTAAACTCAACATATTTCTAGCCTGCACAATAAGTTACCACCACAAGTCAAACATATTACTACTTTATTTACCTTTAAGGCTAGTTTTGATGACTGAATGGGCAAAAACAAATGTATACAAGGGTTACCATGTACAGCCCTGCTGATTTGACAGCGGCAGACTATTAAGTGCTTGAAAAGGATGGCAAGAACATTTAAGTTTATCTGTTTAAAGATATATATGTATATGCATATTATGGTCTGAGAGACTGTTTCCTAGTATGTTCCTATGTCACCATGTTCCTGCATAAATTGTAGTGTGAGCAGGCATGCCTCCCAAAATTGTAGTGTCTGTGGCCATGCCTCCCTAAGTGGTAGTGTAAGAAGCAGTTTCATAATGAGTTGTTGTGTTCTTTTCTAAGGTATAGTGCAAGTAGTTTTTCTTCCCTGAGTTGTAGTCTAAACAATTTTTCCTCCCTAAGTTGTAGTGAAAGTTGCTGTTCTTCCCTAAGCATTAGTCTAACTCTTCCTCCCTAAGTTGTAATGTAAGTAGATGTTCCTTCCTGATTTGTAGTGTGAGCAGTCATGCCTTCCTAAGTTTTAGTGTAAATAACGATTACTCCTTGAGTTGAAGTGTAAGTAGTTCTTCCTCCCTAATTGCAGTATGAGCAGCTATGCCTCCGTAAGTTGTAATGCAAGTTGCTCTTCCTCCCTGAGTTGTAGTCTAACTGATCCTCCCTAAGTTGTACTGCAAGTAGTTGCTCCTCCCTGATTTGTAGTGTATGTAGCTGTTCATTCCAAGTTGTAGTGTAACAGCTGCTGTTCCCTAAGTTGTAGTGTGAGCAGCCATGCCTCCCTAAGTCATAGTGTAAGTACATGTTCCTCCCTGAGTTGTAGTGGGAGCAGACATGCCTCAGTAGATTTTAGTGTATATCGCTGTTACTCCTTGAGTTGTAGTGTAAGTAGTCCCTCCTTCCTAAGTTGCAGTGTGAGTAGTCATGACTCCCTATCTTTAAAGTAAGTTGCTGTTCCTCTTTGAGTTGCAGTCTAAGTAACTGTTCTGCCCTAAGTTGTAAAGTAGATATCCCTTTCTAAGTTGTATTGTAAGTAGTTGTTCCTCCCTGAGTTATAGTGTAAGTAGCTGTCCCTCCCTAAGTTGTAGTGTAAGCAGCTGTACCTTCCTAAGATTGTAGTAAAAATAGCTATTCCTCCCTAAGATATAGTGTAAGCAGCTGTTTCACCCCAAGTTGTAGTGTAAGCAGCTGTTCCTCCCTAGGTTGTAGTGTGAGCAGTCATGCCAACCTAAATTGTAGTGTCAGTTGCTGTTCCTTCCTGAGTTGAAGTCTAGATAACTGTTCTTCCCTATGTTGCACTGTAAGTAGTTGTTCCTTGCTGAGTTGTAGTGTAAGTAGCTATTCCTCTCTGAGTTGAACTGTAAGTAGTTATTCCTACCCAAGTTGTACTGTAAGTAGCTGTTCCTCCTTGAGTTATAGTATAAGTAGTTGTTCCTCCCTAAGTTCTAGTGTTACTAGATGTTTCTCCTAAGTTGTAATGCAAGTAGCTATTCCTAACTAACATAAAGTGTGAGGAGCCATACCTCATAAAATGTAATGTAAATAGCTGTTCCTCTCTGAGATATACTGTTCTGTTCTGTTCTTGAGTTGTAGTGTAAGTAGTTGTTCCTTCCTATGTTGTACTGTGATCAGTGATGCCTCACTAAGTAGTAGTATAAGTAGCTGTTCCTCCCTGAGTCATATTGTAAGTAGATGTTCCTCCCAAACTTGTAGTGTGAGCAGCCATGCTTCCCTAAGTGGTAGTGTTAGTTGCTGTTTCTACCTAAGTTGCAGTGTAAGTAGCTGTTTCTCCATATGTTGTAGAGCAAGTAGTTGTTCATCCCTAAGTTATAGTATACTTAGCTGTTCTTCTCTGAGTTGTAATGTAAGTAGTTGTATCTCACTAAGTTGTAGTGTAAGTAGTCGTTCCTTGCTAAGTTGTAGTGTAAGTAGCTGTTCCTCGTTGAGTTGTAGTGTAAGTAAGCTGTTCCTCCTTAAGATGTAGTGTAAGTAGCTGTTCTTCCCTGAGTTGCTATGTAAGTAGCTGTTCCTACCTAAGATATAGTGTGACCATCTATACCTCCATAAAATGTAGTGTAAGTAGCTGTTCCTCTTTGAGATGTAGTGTAAGTATTTGTTCCTCCCTAAGTTGTACTGTGTGAGAGCAATGCCTCCCTAATTTGTAGTTTAAGTACCTGCTTCTCCCTGAGTGGCAGTAAGTAGTTGTTCCTCCCTGAACTGTGCTGTAAGTAGCTGCCCCTTTCTGAGTGGTAGAGCAAATAGCTTTTCCTCCCTAAGTTATAGTGTGAGCAGCCATGCCTCCCTAAGTGTAAGTATAAATAGCTGTTTCTCCTTGAGTTGTAGTGTAATTCTTGAAGTTAAACATCTTATGTGACATTGTGCGACCTTGGAGTGAAACAGAAAAGTGAAATGGAAGGACAGAAGTCAAACTCTGCCCACTAAGGGTGGAGTTTGACTTCTGTTCTCTACTTTATCTTTTCAACCACATAAACACACACTTACTTTCAGAATGAGCAATCTCCTCAGCAGCAGCAGCATCTGTTAAAAGGTTTCTCTACTCTACTTAGCTTTTCATATGCGCACACACACATACACACACACACACACACACACACACACACACACACACACACACACACACACACACACACACACACACAAACACAGTTTCAGAAACCAGGAGAGCTGTCCAAGGTGATTGTGGAAGAATATTTTTTCCACTTCAATTGTGCAAGTAAATAAATAAACATTTTCACCTCTTCACCTTTTCTACCACTTCTTGACCTATCCAAGCCAATCCAATAATGTTGCAAGCAGGTTACTGACAGCAACACTGCACCTGTTCTAAACCACCACCTGGGACGACATGATCGACAGACTATGATGCTTTGCCAGAGATGGCCTGCACATGTCGCCCTTGGGATTCCGGATACTGGCTAAGGCTCTTCCCACCCCTATAGTGCCTTTTTTAGGCAAGGTTCAAATAACAAATTCACCGCCATAACAGGTACAAGGAAGCAAAATTTGAGGGTAATGGTACTCAATGCTCGAAGTCTAAACCTCAAAATGCACTCACTCGAGGCACTCCTCAAAATGGAGAACATCGACATCTGTGCAGTGACAGAGATGTGGTTCAAAGCTCCAGAGAGCACCCTGCATTATCAGGCTCTAATTCACACCACACCTTTCGGCCGCCTAACCTGGAAAGAAGCACTAAAGGTGGAGGCGTGTCCATATTCATTAAGGATATCGACACCTCCAGGCTAGTTGCACAGCATAATGCATCCGGTATTATCCAAGTGCAACTAACTCTGGGCAAGACCGCAATCCAAATTGTAGCTTGCTACAGACCCCCCACCATGCCCCAAGATTCCCACTCCTCATTTCTTGATACACTAGAAAGTATTAGGGTTCAACCCAACACCCTTATAATGGGTGATTTCAACTACCCCACCATTAACTGAGAAAACTACTCATGTACCAACTCTTTTGCTCAACATTTTCTGGAATTAATAAATTCCAACACCTTGGATAAACTTATTCACACCCCCACCAGGGGCAGCAATATCCTAGACCTGGTCATTACCAACTTGGGCAACCAGTGTTCCACACCAGAGGTCAATGCCTCGTTGGTCATATCCGACCACAAGCTAATCACCCTAGACATCCCCATCCGGACCTCACCCCCAATTAGGGAAACCACCATAAAAAACTTCTCCAAAGCCAATTTCACACTTCTTACGACAGACGTGGCAAACTTTATGACATCCATGCAGATGGACAATAGAGGTACGACTGCTGAATCCTACACAAATGCACTTTATAAACACTTACACGAGTGCATGGATCATGCTATCCCTAATAGAACCAAGATGCTATCCTCCAAAAAAAGGAAGCCAATCTGGTGGTCCTCTGCCATAAACAAACTCTACAATAGAAGAAAGAAACTGTTGAAAAAAAGAGTAAAATCCCATGGCTGGAGGAACTCCCTGGTCAACCTCAGTAAGAAGCTGAGATCCCTCATAAAATCCTCCAAAGCTAGTTATGAAAACAAAATTGCCACTGACTGTAAAGACAACCACAAAGCATTCTATAGCTATGTCAATAATCTCAATGGCAACACTCAGATCTGCTCTGAGTTACAGCACAATGGCACTAAATATACAGAACCAACTGATATTGCCAACATCCTGGCAGATAGGTTCAGTGCTAACTTTAGCCCCCTCTCACCCCCTAGAGGGCCTGTCTCTATACCGGAAGAATGCAAGGTTCCTGTAATCATGGCTGCACAGGTAAAAAACACTCTCCAAAGCCAAGTAAACAGCATCCAAGGGACCTTACAGTATCCTAGGCTGCATTCTACATGACCTACAGAATGAACTGGCACCCTACCTAAGTACCATGTTCAACCATAGCCTCAAATCAGGCTTTGTGCCCACTGAGTGGTGCATCGCAACAGTTATTCCACTTCACAAAGGGGGAGCCATGACGGACCCCGGGAACTGCTGCCCCATTAGCCTGATGAGCCTGGTCTGCAAGGCCATGGAAAGTATCATCATGGAACTCATAAACAAAGACAATGGTAATCTCCAAACTCTGGACCCTACCCAGTTCAGATTTGTAAAAGGCAAATCATGTCTCCTAAACCTGACTGACTTCTTTGAAGCAGTCATCAAAGCCATAGATGAGGTTAAGGTGGTTCACACAGCTTATCTAGATCTCACCAAGGCTTTTGACACCATCCCCCACTCGGGAATTATAGATAAGCTAACTAAACTAGGTATAAATCCCTATGTCACAAGATGGGTTGCCAACTGGTTCATGGACAGAACCCACACTGTGAAAGTAGCAGACTCCAAATCCGACTTCAGACCAGTGACAAGTAGAGTACCACAGGGTTCAGTCCTGGGTCCTCTCCTGTTTGGTATCTACTTTTCTGAAGTACAGGGTAACACAGAAGGTCTTTGGCTAACAAAGTTTGCAGATGACTGCAAACTAGGAGCCATAATCAAAACTCCTAACAATGTGGACATACTACAAAAGGGCCTCACTGAGACAGATGCCTGGTGTCAAAGCCATGGCCTCAAGCTCAATGCCAAAAAGTGTATTGTCATCCCATTTGGCAAACCCTCTGTACCCATGAACTACCACATAGCTGGTAGTCTACTTAATGCCGTAAATGTGATAAGAGACCTTGGGACACAGGTGGACAGTAGTCAATCCTTTGATAATCACATTGCCACAGTGGTCAGGAAATCCTTCTACATGGCTCACCTCATCACAAAAAGTTTTTCATCCAGAAAAAAAGAGGTCATTGTTCCCCTCTACTCATCATTCATTAGACCCATTATAGAGTACAATGCCCCTTTTGGTATGTACCTCACAAGACATCTATAGCAACTGGAAAGGCCACAGAAATACCTCACAAAGAGGATTACTGGCCTCAAACAGATGCCCTATGCAGACCATCACAAAAAACTCCAGCTTTACTCTGTCGCATATCGCCTACTCAGAGGTGATCTCTGCCTAACATACAAAGCTATGTAAAACCCAGAGCTGTTGGACATGCTCCACTTAAAGAAATCCCAATCCCTCCGAGCTACACGCTCTAGGGACCTAAACCTTGTCACCTCAATAAACAAAACATGCTGGAGGGATAGATTCCTGTCCCAGAGACTTCCTATACTCTGGAACAGACTACCTATCTATGTCAAACAGAGCTCCTCATTAGCACTCTTCAAGAAAAATCTTGATGATTGGATGGAAAATAGGAAATTCACCTTAGGGATCACTTCTGTGGCTCTGCTCGACAGGGGCACAGGAAAATAATTTTCTTGGGTGGCGAAAGCCAGGGTACATTTTTGGCTAGGCTAGGGCCAATAGCCTAGTACCTACCTATGAACTTATGAACCTGTGATACTTACCAGAAGGTAAAATATAATGAACTGAATGGTTTCACATCATTTCAACTGCTGTCCCTAGAACACCATAAAATATTTCAGGAACAGGAACCATGAAGCTTACCAGAGTCCACTATCAGTGGTGTTGTGCTGGCCCCTCAAATTAAATCACTCTTATTCTTGCTGTCTCTCTCCCTTACATATAAACAGTTACATAGAGCTGGTCTCTCACTTTCTCTTTCTACCCACTCCACACACAGAAACAAGTACTCCAGTTTCATTCCACATTACAAAGACATGAGTTTGGAGCATTTATCCCCGTGCCTCTGCTGGAAATTGGCTTTGTTCCAAGATGGACTTTCCGGGTAAGCAAATGTTAAATACATAGAAACCATCACCACCACACATATAGATGTGAAAGAACAGAGAGTAAGAGAGGGAAGACCCCTTTGTGACTGGAATCTGGATTCTTTCAGCTCTCTCATACCCATGATAATGAGTCCTTACCCCCACCAAAAATCCTTAGTAAAGGCTTCACTCTTCTAATCTCTCAATGACAGGACAGCAAGTTCCTCCTTCATTTCTTCCTGAAGTTTAAATCTCTGGGGGCCTAGGTAAAAGTCTGTACTGGCACAATGTTGGATAGGACCTGTAGTGTTTTACAAATCTGGACTCATTGGATTCCAGCACCTCTCCTATAGCACTTGCTATTTCATTTTTGCAAAACAAAGAAATGGGCTTATGTTTTCTGGACGTTAATTACTCCTCTTTCAGCTGCTTTCTCCATCAACACTGTAGATTGCTGCTATGTCTGCTGAAACAATTTTTGAAGTGAAACAATGCTATGCAATATATCCATCACTTACTCTGGTCCGTGTAAAAACTGACAGCTGCATTATTTTAGTATCACTCTCACTTGAGATGACAGTTGACACACATATACTCTCTCTTGAAATACAACCTCACAGTAACCTCACACTAAGATATTGCATCAGCTAATCTCTGAGGCCGATCACCAGATTTTATGGGTTTTGCTAACTGTAAATACTTTTAAAATGGGGTTCCTTAAAGGAAACATAGATAACTGAGCAAAACTGGTAATTCTAAACAGGAAGCTTCTCGATGTTGTTCTGCTACATTGTCAGGTACCTCCTGTGGTGCAGGGGAGATGTCCTTTCACACACGGGTCACTCACTCCCACTGTTAACATCATCTCAAGCAAATTCTAAGGACTGACACAATGAAATCGAAGCTCAAAAGTGATCCTAAGGGACAGCAGCACAGAAGTAAACAGTTCCCATTTGTGTGTATGACTGAACATTTAAATATTGCAAACTCCTGCGCTGTTCTGTTTTTGAAGTACTCCCTTACAAACTCACAACATACTCCTGCATAAAGTGTGTGTGTGTGCTTGTGTATGTGCATGCATATATTGTACATTTTTGCAGTTCTTTACAGAAGTTTCAATTTTACCGCATGTGCTGACCATGTGGCGACCATGTGGTGACCATGTGGTGACCATGTGGCGACCATGCACATTTTTTTTTCTTCCTTCATAAGTTGTTGTGTGGGCGGCAATGCTTCCCTAAGTTGTAGTGTTAGTTACTGTTCCTCCCTGAGATGTAGTCTAACTGTTCCTCCCTAAGTTGTAGTCTAAATAGCTATTCCTACCTGAGTTGTAGTGTAAGTAAATGTTCCTCCTTAAATTGTAGTGTAAGTAGCTGTCCTCCCTATGTTGCAGTGTGAACAGCCATGCCTCTCTAAGTTGTAGTGTAAGTTGCTGTTTCTCCCTGAGTTGTAGTCTAAGTAACTGTTCCTCCCTAAGTTGTAGTGGAAGTTTTTGTTCCTCCCTGAGTTGTAGAGTAAATAGTGTTTCCTCTCTGAGTTGATGTGTAAGTAACTGTTCCTCCTTAAGTAAAGTTATAGGATAAGTAGCTGTTCCTCCTTGAGTTGTAGTGTAAGTAGTTGCTCTTCCCTAAGTTGTAGTGTAAGCAGCCAAGCCTCTCTAAGTTTTAGTGTAACTGTTCCTTCCTGAGTTGTAGTCTAAGCATCTATTCCTCCTTAACTTGTTGTGAAAACAGTCATGCTGCCTTAAGTTGTTATGTAAGTTGCTGTTCCTCCCTGAATTGTAGTGTATTTGTTCCTCCCTGAGTTATAGTATAACTGTTCAGCCTTAAGTTATAGTGCAAGTAGCTGTTCCTCCCTGTGTTGTAGTATAAGTAGGTGTTCCTCCCTATATTGTAGTGTAAGTAGCTGTTCCTCCCTGAGTTGTAGTGTAAGTATCTGTTCTTCCATAAGTTATAGTGTATGTAGCTGTTCCTCTTGAGCTATAATATAAGCAGCTTTTTCTCCATAAGATGTAGTGTAAGTAGCTGTCCTCCCTATGTTGTAGTGTGAAAAGTCATGCCTTCAAAAGTTGTAGTGTAAGTTGCTGTTCCTCCCTAAGTTGTAGTCTAAGTAACTGTTCCTCCATAACTTGTAGTGGAAGCTTTTGTTTCTCCCTGAGTTGTACAGTAAATTGTGTTCCCTCTCTGAGTTGATGTGTAAGTAACTGTTCCTCCTTAAGTTTTAGGGTAAGTAGCTGTTCCTCCTTGAGTTGTAGTGTAAGTAGTTGTTCTTCCCTAAGTTGTAGTGTAAGCAGCCATGCCTCTTTAAGTTTTAGTGTAAGTAACTGTTCCTCGCTGAGTTGTAATGTAGATATCTATTCCTCCTTAAGTTGTTGTGAGAGTAGCCATGCCTCTCTAAGTTGCTGTGTAAGTTGATGTTCCTCCCTAAGTTGTAGTGTATTGTTTCCTCCATGAGTTATAGCGTAAGTAACTGTTCCTCCTTAAGTTGTAGTGAAAGTATCTGCTCCTCCCTGAGTTGTAGTATAAGTAGCTGTTTCTCCCTATGTTGTAAAGTAGCAGTTCCTCCCTGAGTTGTAGTGCAAGTTGCTGTTTCTTCCTAAGTTGTATAAGCAACAATGCCTCTCTAAGTTGTTGTATAAATTGCTTTTCCTCTGAGAGTCACAGTTTAAGTATTTATTCCTTCCTAAGTTATTGTGTGAGCAGCTATGCCTCCCTAAGTTGTTGTGTAAGTTGCTATTCCTCCCTGAGTTGCAGTGCAAGTATTTGTTCCTTCCTGAGTTGCAGTGTAAGTAGCTGTTCCTCCCTCAGTTATTGTGTAAATAGCTATTGCTCCCTAAGTTGTAGTGTAAGTAGCTCTCCTCCTTAAGTTGTAGTGCAAACAGCCATGCCATGCTTCCCAAAGTTGGAGTATAAGTTGCTGTTTCTTCATAAGTTGTAGTATAAGTAGTCACTCTCTGATGAAGTGTAAGTAACTGTTCCTCCTCAAGTTGTAGTGTAAGTAGCTGTTCCTCATTGAATTGTAGTGTAAGTAATTGTTCCTCCCTAAATTGTAAGGTGAGCAAACATGCCTCCATAAAATGTATTGTGAGTAGCTGTTCCTCTCTGAAATATGTAAGTCACTATTCCTCTCTAAGCTGTAGTGTGAGCAGCCATGCCTCCCTAAGTTTTATTGTAAGTAACTTTTGTTCTCTGAGTTGTAGTGTAAGTATCTATTCCTCCCTAATTTGTTGTGTGAGCAGCCATGCCTCCCTAGGTTTTTGTGCACGTTGCTGTTCCTCCAAGACCTGTAGTCTAACTGTTCCTCCTTAAGTTGTAGTGTAAGTATCTGTTCCTCCTGTAAGCTGTTGTGTGAGCAGCCATGCTACCCTAATTTGTAGTGTAAGCAGCTGTTGCTTCATAAGCTGTATTGTAAGTAGCTGTTACTCCCCGAGTTATAGTACAAGCTAATCGGTTAGCATATCTGCACCTTTTCACTCTTCCCCTTCCTTTCTTTCTGCTATATTTAAGATTGATAACCTTAGTTGCTTATGATATCATTTTCTGGCTTCTTCAAATGAGTGACTTTTTAGTTAATCATAGGAAGCACATCTTTTGAGCACCGAGAGTGAATTGATGACATTAAGAATATTTGCCCAGAATTCACTGCAGTGGATATATTAAATACCGCTTGCCATCTGGTATTCATGTGTTTATATTTATGTAATGTGAAACATATTATTGAGTAACCTAGCATGACCAATTTGGTGATAGATTGAAAAAGATGGCATGATTGCCAATCTATAATGTGCTACATGGGAAACTTAGGTTCTATGCTATCAGCCATAGGGCCTATACAAGCCAGGCTATAATGATTCCCTGGCTATTGCTTATCACAAATATTTACTTTCCTGGACCCCTGTCTAGCAGGGCTACTGATGTGATCCCCGGGGTGAATTTCCTATCTCCCATCCAATCTTCAGGGCTCCTCTTGAAGAGGGCCATTGAGGCGCTCTGCCTGACATGTATGGGCAGCCTGTTCCAGAGTACGGGGAGTCTCTGGGTCAGGAACCTATCCTTCCAGCATGTTCTATTCATCATGATGACAAGGTTAGGATCCCTGGAGCGTATAGCTTGAAGGGATTGGCATTTCTTTAAGTGTAGCATGTCCAACAACTCTGGGTTTGACATGGCCTTGTATGTTAGGCAGAGATCACCTCTGAGTAGGCGATATGTGACAGAGTATAGCTAGAGTTTCTTTAGATGGTCAGCAAAAGGCATCTGCTTTAGGCTTGTGATTTTTTTTGTGAAGTATTTCTGTGGCCTTTCTATTTGTTGCAAATGTCTTGTGAGGTATATACCAAACAGGGCATTGTATTCTATAATGGGTCTAATGAGGGATGAGTACAGAGGGACAATGTCCTCTTTTTTCCTGGATGAAAAGCCCTTAGTGATGAGGTGTGCCACATAGAAGGATTTTCTAACTGTTGTGGCTATGTGGTTATCAAAGGTGAGACCACTGTCCACTTGTGTCCCTAGGTCTCTTATCACACTTTCAGTGTTTAGTGTACTGCCATCTATGTGGTAGTTCACAGATAAGTGTTTTTCCCAAAGGGGACAACTATACATTTTTTGGCATTTAGCTTCAGTCCATGGCTCTGGCACCAGGCACCTGTTTCAGTAAGGCCCTTTTGTAGTATATCCACATCATTTGGGGATTCAATAATGGCTCCCAGCTTGCAGTCATCTGTGAACTTTGTAAGCCAGAGTCCCTTAGAGTTGGCCTGTACTTCAGAGAAGTAGATGCCAAACAAGAGTGGTCCCAGTACAGAACCCTACGGTATACCACTTGTCACTTGTCTGGAGCTGGATTTGGAGTTGGCTACTTTTACAATGTGTGTTCTGTTAGTAAGCCAGTTTGCAACCCATCGAGTGACATAGGGATTAATGCCCAGCTTAGTAAGTTTATCTATGATTCCAGAGTGGGGAATAGTGTCGAAAGCCTTGGCGAGGTCCAAGTAGGCTGTGTGAACCACTTTACCCTCATCCATGTCTCTGCAGACTGATTCAAAGAAGTCGATCAGGGTCAGGGGGCAAGATTGTCCCTTCACGAATCCAAATTGGGTGGGGTCCAGTGTTTGAAGTTTGCCAATTTTTTTGTTTATAAGTTCCATGATAATACGTTCCATAGCCTTGCAGATCAGGCTCATCAGACTGATGGGACGGTAGTTCCTGGGATCCAAAGTGGATCCCCCATTGTGGAGTAGGATGACTACAGCTGTGTGCCACTCTGTGGGCACGAAGCCTGAGGTGAGGCAATGATTAAGCATGACACATAGGTGAGGTGCCAGTTCATTTTGTAGCTCATGCAGTGCACAGCCTGGGATGTTGTCTGTTCCCATGGATGCTGTATTCTTGGCTTTGGATAGTGCATTTTTTACCTGAGTGGCTGTAATTACCGGAACTTGGCATTCTTTCAGTATTGAGATGGGCCCTTTAGGGGGTGAGAGGGGGGTGAAGTTGGCACTGAATCTCTCTGCCAGGATATTGGCAATATCCTTGGGATCAATATATCTAGTGGCATTATGCTGCAGCTCAGAGCAGATCTGAGTATTGCCATTTAGGTTCTTGACATAGCTATAGAATGCCTTGTGGTTGTTGAAAAATTATATGGCTCTCTAGACACTCAGCTGGCTCATCATTGAAAAAATATATTGAGCTCTGCTTACTGCTGCTTGCTGCTTCTTGCTGTGGGATTTGAAGTCTTCTTAAGACACTCAGTCTTGCTGGCTGGATTCTGCTAAATTCAAAGTCTGGTTATATTTGCATTCACAGTCTGTCGCATACAGAAACTTGCAGAATATACACTGATGAGAGAATATACTTTGCAGCACCTGTCTTTAAGAGCAGTAACCAATAACTTTTATAATAAACCAAACTGGACAAACGTTGCAGCTTAAAGTACTGTTCCAACTTTACTTCTCATATAGTACAGATGATGTGAGAGATATAACATTTACCTCAGGACTTGTGTCCCTACCATACCTCTAACATAACTAGATTTAATACAGACTTTTTATACATATTTTAGTTAAACACACACCCTCTTGGTTTTGGAAAGATACAAACTGAGTAAAAACAAATAAACCAAAAGAAATACAAACTGCAGGCAACCTTGAGTCCGGTAAGCAGGCTTAAAGGCAGGAAGCACAAACCAAATCTCCTTTAACGCAATATTTTATTTTTCCAAGAGTTAACCAATGTCACAGCTTCATCAGAAGGAAAACAGTTAACTATAGAAGCATTCATTATTATAGTAAACAAACAGGAAATGACAAAAATCAATTTCCTACACAATACAATTAATTAATACTATTATCTGAAAATAAATGTAAAAGTATAAACAAAACATAAATTCAATTAAAATGTGTACATAAAAATGCACCAATAAAAACATTTATAATAGATACAAAGCCGAAAGCCAAAAATGTTAAACAACATGTGTGCACTCATAAATATATAAATATATAACCAAACAGTCACCTCAAGTAACTCTTTAGTTTTAAAATACAGGATATATTACAATTTTCATTCAGACCAGGTGGTCTGAATGCATCCAGATTCAACTGCCAAGCTAATTCTATATTTTCTAGCAAAATTGAAAATGGACCTCCCCGAATTGATGGAACTACCTGATCAATGCCCATAAAACTAAAATTATGGCCAGGGTTGATGTTTACATGCTTGGCTAAGGCATTTTCCAAGAGGGGGTTTTTTATTGCATAAATGTGTTGGTACACCCTCTCCTTTAGTTTGCGGTTAGTCATTCCAATATAAAAACATGGACAGCAATTACACTGGGCAAGATAGACAACCGATTTTGAATCACAAGAAATCTTATAATGGATAGGGTACTTAACATTCCTTATTTTGAAAGAGCTACCTGATGTCATAAACCTACACATGTTGCAAAAACCACATTTGAAAGACCCCTTAAGTCTGGTAAAATCTGCAGTATTAGAGTTAAGCTGTAATAATTCCTTAAGGTTACTTCCTCTTTTGTAAATGACATAAGGGCGTGTTCCTAACTTGTCAATCAAATTAGAGGAATTAATTACTAAGGGCCAATTCTTTAAGATAGATGCCCAGATGTCAGAGGAATTTAAAGTGTATTGGGTGATGAAACTCAAAGAAAAATTCCTCCTTGGCTCTAATCTGCTACTTATTTCATCATAAGTAGCAAATTCGTCATTTACAGGTGACAAGACAGAGCTTTCTTGGTCCAATAAGGGTTTATAAAAACCTCTTGATCGTTTTATATCAACCTCTAATATAAGGTCATTAACCAATGAAACTGGGTAACCTCGGTTCAGAAATAATTCTCTTAGAAACTGGCATTCGTTTCGAAAATGCCTTAGCCAAGCATGTAAACATCAACCCTGGCCATAATTTTAGTTTTATGGGCATTGATCAGGTAGTTCCATCAATTCGGGGAGGTCCATTTTCAATTTTGCTAGAAAATATAGAATTAGCTTGGCAGTTGAATCTGGATGCATTCAGACCACCTGGTCTGAATGAAAATTGTAATATATCCTGTATTTTAAAACTAAAGAGTTACTTGAGGTGACTGTTTGGTTATATATTTATATATTTATGAGTGCACACATGTTGTTTAACATTTTTGGCTTTCGGCTTTGTATCTATTATAAATGTTTTTATTGGTGCATTTTTATGTACACATTTTAATTGAATTTATGTTTTGTTTTATACTTTTACATTTATTTTCAGATAATAGTATTAATTAATTGTATTGTGTAGGAAATTGATTTTTGTCATTTCCTGTTTGTTTACTATAATAATGAATGCTTCTATAGTTAACTGTTTTCCTTCTGATGAAGCTGTGACATTGGTTACGGCGAAAACGCTTTACTCTTGGAAAAATAAAATATTGCGTTAAAGGAGATTTGGTTTGTGCTTCCTGCCTTTAAGCCTGCTTACCGGACTCAAGGTTGCCTGCAGTTTGTATTTCTTTTGGTTTTGGAAAGATGCTGCCTTGATGACGCAAATGCTAACACATCTGTTCTTGTGCAAATGCTGATAAGTAAACTGTCTTCAAGGAAACGCCTTGTGGATTAGAAAAGCACATTTTTAAACTTTCTTAGAAAAACATGTCCTGTTGTCCAGTGAAAGCAGATTACATTCTTGTCACGTCTGTAAGAAGTCAGCTTTCTTGATGTGTGTGTAATACACTCATAAGCAAGTTCCTTATTTTTTTAAGCCACAGTCATTTAGTATGGTTGCTAATCACATATTACTAAACTCTGTTTCTGCATTTAAGCAAGCTTTTTCTTTCAGCATATTTACAACAGAATTAATTTCAACCTTAAATTCATAATATCTAACAGTTGTCTTTGTAATCTTTGGCAATTTTGTTTTTGTAACTAGCTTTGGAAGATTTTATGAGGGATCACAGCTTTCTACTGAGGCTGTTGAGGGAATTTTTTGAATCCTGGGTTCTTCCTCTATTCTACAACAGTTTCTTCCTTCTGTTGTATAGCCTGTTTATGGCAGGGGACCACCAGATTGGCTTCCTTTTTTTAGAGGACAGTGTCTTGGTTCTATTTGGGATGGCTTTGTCCATGCACGAGTGAATGTGCTCATAGATCTCCTTAGTGTGGGATTCAGCAGTTGAACTTCCAGTTCCCATCTGCATGGGTGTCATGAATTTTGTTACTTCTGACTTGAGAAGCATGAAGTTGGCTTTGGATAAGTTTTTTTTATGGAAGTTTCTTTAAAGGGGGGGGGGTGGGATGTAGATGTCAAGGGTGATTAGCTTATGGTCTGATCTGATCAACAAGGGGGTGACCACTGGTGTGGAGCATTGATCTCCTGTGTTGGTAATGACCAGGTCTAGAATATTAGTACCCTTGGTGGGACTAAGAATTAGTTGCTCTAGGGCATTAGAATTTATGAATTTCAAGAACCGTTGAGCAAAGGTGTTGGTACAGGAGTAGTTTTCCAGTTAATGGCAGGGTAGTTAAAATCACCAAGTATTAGGGTGTTTGGTTGTATTTAAATATGTTCCAGTATGTTTAGAAAGGTGTAGTGAGAATCTTAGGGCATGGAAGCTACAATTTCTTTTGCAATCTTACCTAGTGTTAGTTGCACCTGGAAAATTTCCGATGCATTGTGTTGGGCAGCCAGGCTGGAGGTGTGAATATCCTTGGTGAATATGGACACTCCTCCACCTTTACTGTGTCAGTCCTGGTTTGATGGCCGAAAAGTGTGGTATGAGTTGTAGCCTGGTATTGCAGGGGTGCTCTCTGGAGCTTTGAACCAGGTCTCAGTTACTGCACAGATATCGATGTTCTCCATTTTTAGGAGAGCCTCGAGAGAGTGCATCTTGAGGTTTAGACTTCTAGCATTGAGTAGCATTACCTTCAGATTTTGCTTGCTTGTACTCATTACAGTGGTAGTTTTGTCCTTTGAACCCTGCCTAAAAAAGGCACTATAGGGATGGCGACAGCCTTAGCCAGTAACCTGAAACCCAGGGGCGACAGGTGCAAACCATCTCTTCCAAAGCATTGTGCTTTGTCGATCATGTCATCCCAGGCAGACAGATACTGGATCCCCTTTGAATGACACTAGAAGCTTAGCCAATTATTGAAGTCAATCATTTTGTCCTTATACTGTGGTATCATTCTGGGCATGGCAGGATGCTACTCAGAGCTAGGGACATACCTGTCTAGGCTACATGATCCGTGAGCACTTCCATGTCTCTTTTTATGTAGTCCAGGGAGGTACGTCTCAAGTGATTCACTCCAACATGGACAATGACAGAGTCATATTTGTACCTGCTGTGGAATGACTTGAGTGCATGCATTGTGCGGTGATTCCTGGCATCCAACAGGCAACTAACTGTAGTTTTGTCCTTGTTCAGCCTGGTGAGTGGGACATCAGTGTACCTGACTACAGAGTCACCTATGATTAAAGTGTTGGGTATGTTGTCTTGCCTTAGGGGCTGCTGTTGGGTGGCACACTGGTGTTGTGAGCTATGTGACACTTTGGTTGTGTTTGGAGTTGGTGTTATTTGTGTTTCAGATTCGGAGGTCCTTGTTGCTTGGGCAGGTTACATTACATGCCTCTATCATTAAATGAAGTTATGTTTTATGATTAATATTGCATAGCAAAGTGGCAAACTACTACATGCCATCAAATGAATATATAGAAGACAAAGACAGCTGTCAGTGATATTTTCACTATATATTGTACAACTTGAGAGATATTAAGTGTTAACGTTAATTATGAACAGAGCCAGAATTTCCATATGTTTGTAAACATTTCAGAACAAACACCCTGAAAGGAATTGCTCTGTGGCTGAAGAAAAGTTTGTCTCATGCAATAGAGCTCAGCTGCACAGGTTCCAGAGGGTGAACCAGTCTCCTTCCTAAAACCTTTACTTAGAATTGCACACATACATACGCAAGTTT
Source organism: Protopterus annectens (assembly GCF_019279795.1). Classification (NCBI taxonomy): domain Eukaryota; kingdom Metazoa; phylum Chordata; order Ceratodontiformes; family Protopteridae; genus Protopterus; species Protopterus annectens. The sequence goes on along the minus strand of NC_056731.1, from coordinate 1,230,025,493 downwards.
TTCCACTGAATAATCTGTATAAGATACTGTACATGTTAATTTGTTTAATCTGTCCATAAAGGGTAGGTTTACTATTCCCATCACCCTTTTTGTACTCTGTCTCTAAACTTACTTTAATGAATTTATATCAACAGTTCTGTGTTGTCAAAAATTAAAGTACATCCAATCATACTTCTCAACCTCTTAGCACAAGAAATCTGGACAAAGCCTAGCAAAATGGGGGGGGGGGGGACAAAGGCCCAAAACTAGGGACACATTTTAAATATTGATCTTATAAACGTGAAAGTTGTTAGAATTACAGGATTTGTGTTAACAAGCATTTTTCTGAAAGATATGAAGTCTGAAAATCTAATACATGTCATTAGTGACTTTAAAACTTAGGTCATTCCCAGTGATTTGTCAAAAAGAAACACAATTTTTAAGAGGAACACATCAAAAATTTGAGGCAAAAATCTGTACAGCTGAGAGGTATGTGATAGGTCTTAGAATTGCCACAAATAAAGTCTACAGAACAATCAATGCCCTGGTCTTCATTGCACTTAGCTTTAAACCAACCTTGCTCATTACCTTATTATTTTTTTCTTCCACATGATCTTTCTTGGTTATCCCACATCCTGAAAATTAATGACAAACTAAACAAGGTATTTACCCAATCTAATTTGTATAGCACTAGGAATTCCATACAATATAATCTTACTTTCTCCTATGTTATATTTCGGACCATTCATACAGCCCATTGTTCTAATATCATGAAGATAATTATTTAAATACTGAATGTCACTGTTATTTGCTACCAGTGTACCTGTTTTGTAAACATCAGTGCACCCTGATACTCAAAACATGGTTGAAACTGGAAAAAGCAGAAAACACCATAATAAATAGAACTGGTCCCAACCCTGACCCTTAAGGGACACCACCATTTATATTTCTCCATGAGGACTTTTGTCCCTGAACTACAACATACTGTTTTCTTGCAGTCACAAAGGTTTCAATCCATTTGATTATCTAAGCATTGACTCCTATCTGAAGCATACCTCCTACAGTCTGTTTGTTATCAAACAATCAAATGCCTTTGCAATGCCTGAATAGATTATTATGCAATATTTGCATAGTGAATTGTCAGTGGTTCAACATGTAGAGCACTCGCATTTGGTACATAAGGATATGTGTTCTATTCCTACACCAGGTGATTGGATTGTGGTAGTGCAGAAAAAGGTGCTTGCTGCACTCTTGAGTACATCACCCCTTAGATGAGAAGTTAAACAATGGTCCCATCTGCCTGAGTTGGTGGAAGATCCCTTAGAACTAGCCAGATTCTTAGTTTTAGCACTTGAATTTGCTTATTTGTGCTCAGCACTCGATCAGAACCTGTTGTAAGCACTAAATAAGCTACAAATTACTACAACACTCAACCATCTTCATTACCTAGAGGAAAACAGTTATTGTACTTACTTTATTCATTTGCCTAGAGGAAAACAGCTCTTGTACTTACTTTCCACATTAGTCTAGAGGGAAATAATTTTTTATTCAGGCATGTCCAAGGGTCAGCTCCCAGTATTTTCTCCTGTCTGCCTGATGAATCTGGGCATCTTAGGGCAATGTAACAATTGCTTCAAGTACATAGACAACCCTGTCCTCCTAACACCCCCCACTACAACCTGTGAGAGATGCACTTATCTAGCCAAACTGGAGGCAAAGCTCTCATCAACCAAGACTGAACTTGACAGTCAAGAGGAGAAGGTAAACACTTGCACCACACCACACTCATCACATAGTCCTACTAAACCTACACCACCAAAATCCACATGTAGAAACACAAAAACATTTGCGGAGGATCTCAGTAATAATCTGCCCAAGCAGCAGAGACCTCCAAAGCAGAAACACAAGCAACCTCCACCCCCAACACAACCCAAATGATACATAGCCCAGAAACTCAGTGTGCCACTCAACCACAGCCCATAAGGCAAAACAACGTACCCAGCACACTAGTCTTTGGTGACTTTATAGTCAGGCACACTAATGTCCCACTCACCAGGCTAAACAAGGAGAAGGTTACTGTCAGGTGCCTGTTGCATGCCAGGATCCGCCACATAACACAGGCACTCAGATCACTCCACAACTAGTACAAATATGACTCCATCATCGTCCATGTTGGTGTGAATGACCTGAGACGTACCTCCCTGGACTACATGAAAAGAGACATGGAAGAGCTCTCCAATCTTGCACTCTAGGCAGGTATGACCCTAGCCCTGAGTAGCATCCTGCCATTGCCCAGAAGGATACCACAGTACAGGGACAAAATGATTGACTTCAATAATTGGCTAATCTTCTGGTGTCATTCAAAGGGGATCCAATATCTGTCTGCCTGGGACAACATGGTTGACAGACCACGGTGCTTTGTCATAGATGGCCTGCACCTATCACCCCTGTGATTCCAGATACTGGATAAGGGTCTTCCCACCCCTATAGTACCTTTTTTAGACAAGGTTTAAATGACATATTTACCACGTGGCAGGTACAGGCAAGAAAAAACTGAGGGTAATACTACTCAATGCTAGAAGTCTAAACCTCAAAATGCACACACTCGAGGCACTCCTCAAAATGGAGAACATCGATATCTGTGCAGTGATTGAGACCTGGTTCAAGGCTCCAGAGAGCACCCCAACATTACCAGGCTTTAATTCATACCACACCTTTCGGCCATCTAACCTGGACTGGAACACTAAAGGTGGAGGTGTGTCCATATGCATCAAGGATATCCACACCTCCAGGCTGGTTGCTCAGCATAATGCATCCGAAATTATCCAAATGCAACTAACTCTAGGCAAAACTGCAATCTGAATTGTAGCTTGCTACAGATCGTCCACCATGCTCCAGGGTTCCCACTCCTCTTTTCTTGATAAAATGGAAAATATTAGGGTTCAACCAAACACCCTAATAATGGATGATTTCAGCTACCCCACCATTAACTGGGATAACTACTCATGTACCAACTCCTTTGCTCAACACTTTCTGGAATTTATAAATTCCAGTTCCTTGGATCAACTTATCCACACCCCCACCAGGGGCAACAATATCCTAGACCTAGTCATCACCAACATGAGTGACCGGTGTTCCACACCTGAAGTCAACTCCTTGTTGGTCAGATCCGACCATAAGCTAATCATCTTAGAAATCCACATCCCTCCCCACCCCCCATTAAGGAAACCACCATAAAAAATTCTCCAAAGCCAACTTCATGATACTTAAGACAGAAGTGGCGAACTTCATGACACCCATGCAGATGGACAATACAGTTATGACTGCTGAATCCTACAAAAATGTACTCTATAAGCACTTACACAAGTGCACGGATCGTACTAACCCAAACAGAACCAAGATGCTGTCCTCCAAAAAAAGGAAGCCAATCTGGTGGTCCCCTGTCATAAGCAAACTCTACAACAGAAGGAAAAAACTGTTGCAAAAGAGAGTAAAATCCCATGAATGGAGCAGCTCCCTGATCAGCTTCAGTAAAAAGCTGAGATTCCTCATAAAATCCTCAAAAGATAGTTACAAAAACAAAATCACCACTGATTCTAAGGACAACCACAAAGCATTCTATAGCTATGTCAAGACTCTCAGTGGCAACACCTAGATCTGCTCTGAGTTACAGAACAATGGCATGAAAATTACAGAACCAACTGATATTGCCAAGATCCTGGCAGATAGGTTCAGTGCTAACTTTACCCCCCTTCTCACCCCCTAAAGGGCCCATATCTATACCGGAAGAATGCAGAGTCCCTGTAATCACAACTGCGCAGGTAAAAACTGCACTCTCTAAAGCCAAGAACACAGCATTCATGGGACCGGCCAACATCCCAGGCTGTGTTTTACACGAACTACAGAACAAACTGGTTCCCCACCTAAGTGCCATGTTCAATCATAGCCTCAAGTCAGGCTTTGTGCCCACTGAGTGGTGCACAGCAGCAGTTATCCCACTCCACAAAGGGGGAGCCACCACGGACCCCAGGAGCTATTGCCCTATTAGCCTAATAAGCCTGGTCTGCAAGGCCATGGACATATCATCATGGAACTTATAAACAAGGACATTGGTAACCTCCAAACTCTAGACCCCACCCAGTTCGGGTCTGTGAATGGCAGATCACATCTCCAGAACCTGATTAACTTTGTTTGAGGCAGTCAGCAAAGCTGTAGATGAGGGTAAGGTAGTCTACACAGCCTATCTTTATCTTGCCAAGGCTATTGACAACATCCCCTATTCTGGAATTATAGATGAGCTCACTAAACTAGGTATAAATCCCTAGGTCACAAGATGGGTTGCCAATTGGCTCATAAACAGAACCCACACTGTAAAAGTTGCAGACTCCAAATCCGACTTCAAACCAGTGACAAGTGGAGTACCACAGGGTTCAGTTCTGGGTCCTTTCCTGTTTGGTATCTACTTCTCTGAAGTACAGGGTAGCACAGAAGGTCTCTAGCTAATGAAGTTCACAGATGACTGCAAACTAGGTGCCATAGTCGAGTCCCCAAATGATGTAGACATCCTACAGAAGGGCCTCACTAAGACAGATGCCTGGTGTCAGAGCCATGGCGTCAAGCTTAATGCCAAAAAGTGCATTGTCATTCCCTTTGGTAAAAACTCTGTACCCATGAACTACCACATGGGAGGCAGTCAACTTAACACTGAATGTGTGATAAGAGACTTTGGGACCCAGGTAGACAGTAGACTCTCCTTTGATAATCACATCACCACAGTGGTCAGAAAATCCTTCTATGTGGCACACCTCATCATGAAAGGGTTCTCATTCTGGAAAAAAGAGATCATTGATCCCCTCTACTCATCACTCATTAGACCCATTATAGAGTACAATACCCCTTTTGGAATGTACCTCACAAGACATCTACAACAGCTGGAAAGGCCACAGAAGTACCTCACAAAGAGGATTACCAGCCTCAAACAGATGTCCTATGCTGACTGTCAAAAAACTCCAGCTTTACTCCACAGCATGTCGCCTACTCTTAGGTGATCTCTGCCTAACAGTTATGTCAAACTCAGAACTGCTGGACATGCTACACCTAAATAAATCCCAATCCCTCCAAGCTACATGCTCTAGGGACCTAAACCTTATCACCACAATAAACAGAACATGCTGGAGGGATAGATTTCTGTCCCAGAGACTTCCCATACTCTGGAACAAACTACCCATCTATGTCAAGCAGAGTTCCTCATTAGCATTGTTCAAGAAAAATTTTGATGAGTGGATGGGAAATAGGAAATTCACACTGGGGATCACTTATGTGGCTCTGCTTGACAGGGGCACAGGAAAACAACTCTCTGGGGTGGCGAAAGCCAGGGAACCTTGTTGGCTAGGCTTAATTAGGCCCCTGGGCTGATAGCCTAGTACCTACCTATGAGCCTATGAACCTATGATAATCAAAGGGAATGCCATGGTTAAATTATATTAATCACAAGTACTAATGAATGAAGTACTATCCATTTTCAGTTGAACAAAGTGCTCTTTAAAATTATCTGTAATTTTTTTTAGTGCTGTGATTATTAAGCCTTTTTATATAGCAATCCAACTGATGAACATTTCCTTTTAATTGTATTTATTCATTTGAAAAACAATTTTTCTTATGTTTAGAGTTAACTAGGACAAATCTGTGCATCTCCTTTTTTGTGCATGTTTCAATTGTTTACATATTGCATTTCAGTATTTCTTGTTGTACCTAGTTTATGCTTCCTTTATCTAGCATATAGTCATTTTTCTTTGTTAGGTAACTTTATTTAATGTCTGATCCCCCAAAAAAATTGCTTCTGCATATCCCCCCTTTTTTAATCCTTTTAATTTCATTCAAGTACTTGTGACAAGTTATTATCAATGCATTCCATGCATCTAATGACTAATTATTATCTGTACTATAATGTCCATTTAAATCCCTGGAAAACCTGCAATATTCAATCTTCCAGGTCATAAATTTAATGTTCTAGAAAAAAATGTGTCTGAAAAGATATACTAGAGCAATCTGATGTTCTTTAATGAAATATGATTTTTAAGCTATCAGTCAGTGGTTGTCTATTAGGTAGAGCAAAAGTCAATATTTTATGAATTCTGGTTGGTTTTAGAACATACTGATCAAAGTTGCAAGCACTTATTATTTCCAAAAACTATTTCTCTGTATAGTTTTTAGTGTGCCCGGTGTTCCATCAATACCAGGATAATTAAAATTTCCCAGTAATATTCTTGGTTTATTATCCAGTATGCTAAGATGGTAAAAAAAGTATCATGCTCCAAATAAGTCTTACAAGGAGATCTGTATACCATCACCAGTTTACTGGTTCCCTAATAATTAACAGATTTACCTATTACACTTAATATTTCAGCTTCATCGTGGTAACACTCCATATAGGAAATAATTGTATCTTTTATAAGGGATGTTACAGAACCACCCTTTTTGTTTACCCCTTTGGTTTCATATATACTATATCCAGGAAGATTAAAATGTGCATTGTCCTGTGTCTTACTAATTGTACTTACACTGTAGATGGTACTGCAGATTGACAAAACAAGTCCTATTCACCCCTCAATACTCTGTGGGTCGGCATGGTAGCAGTCTATTTTCATACTTGAGTTTAGCTCATTAATATATCTACAATAGGGTTCCTAAAAAATCCTTAAAATACGTCTTAATTTTAGCTACTAAGGCATTACATTTACTACTTAAGTGCAGACCATCAGTTGTAAATAAATAAATAAGGGCCAACAATCATTCCTTCCTAAAATGCAATTACCCTATAACCCTTAAGGTATTCTTGCTTATGCAGCCATGTGTTAAATAAATTAGCTTTGATTAAAGCATAATCATTCAATCGTAAGCATGGAGAAATCTCACAAATGGTTAGTGCTACTTTATGAGTAATACAAAACACAAATAACTCCTTGTTTGGGCTGTTGCCATATCATGATGGAGTAGTGTACAAATGATCTGTCTCCTTAAAGTAGAAGGTTGCTGAAGTGCTTAACATCATTTAGGACCACTCAGTGCAGTTACTGTTAGTATTTCCTCGATGTATGAGGTTAAAGGTTTTACTGAGTCATAGGTGAATCACGCCAGTATAATGTTCCTTTCTTCATTTGGTTGCCTTTTTCATGATCTGTATCCTTCTCTTCTACTCCTTCCTTGGATATATTTTCTGCAAATTGTTGTTTCTTCCTTCTTTTCCTGCTCATCTCAGCACAATTCGATTCTACATTCACTGAACACTCTTATCTTATCCAAAGCCGATCTAAGTAATCCTGAACTTTTCGTGATTGTGCAGTAGCTTGGTAAGAGATGTTTTTATTTGAATTTATATTTTATTTTTTACCACTGCTTTTCACTGTTTGTAGGAAGGAAAGGACAGCTTCTAGACAAGATGATTTACTTTGTTTTATATTTTGCTATTTTACCTTTAATTTTCACTGTTAATTGTTAGAAAGTGATCAGTTTTAGACAGGCAAACTCTAGCCACTCCAAGGGATCTAGTCAGCTACAAATTCACACAGACTACAGAGAGGACATCCAGAGCTTATCTAAACAATCCCGTTTTGATTTGTGATTTATTGATCTTTACTGTTAAAATAGGTGTGACTGTTAGCACTACTGCACACAAGTTACTCAGCACATTCACATGCATTATAAAGGAATTCTAGCTTTTGTGTGATTTTCACAACTTGCATGGTCAGAGCAACAACTTTACTGCACTTAATTTCACATTTAATTTTATATTGTTTGAGTGATTTTTCTCATAGAAGATGATTTAAGTTCTTGAATTCTGTGATAACTGATTTTGATTATTCATTTCTTTTAGAAGCTTTTATTAATTTGCAGCTGAATATGGATTCCTTAAATAAATATGCCTTTAATGATTTGCTAAATGCTATGCATGTTTAAAGGTAACATCTGATAAGACTAGTGATCTGTGTTCCTCGTGTAAATAGTTGGATGACTTGCTTACCATTATTAGACATAATCTAGACTTATTGAAAATGACTACACTTTTGCAATTGGCATGGCTTGGAGAACTGTTGCGACATATATTAATGACTGGACTGATGAGATAAATAATGTTAGGCAAAGAGCAAATAGAAGACATTTAAGAAATGAGTGCCTTTTGTCTGTAAAGATCATTCAACCCCTATGAAAAAAGATAATGCTACTGACAATTTTGGAATTCTGGATACACATATTTAGCAATCTGAGGATTCACGGCATATAGAAGGAAAAAAAAAAAGAAATAAAGGAAGAAATTCACAATAAATGACTAAGGATAAAAGAGAACTGATAAATGTCTGTAAAGCAAAGAGAATACATACTACAAAAGAACATGGGTTTGTTATGTAACACACAGACTACAGGGAAGGATAATACTTTTCTATCAAAAAAACTCTAGTTTGCAGAAAAAGGGATAATTTTTCCAAAAGAGAAGGTAGAAAAAAGAGGCAAGGGGCAGGTAAAAAGGAAGAAATTAAAATTGAATGTGGAAGGATTGAAGAACATTACTAAAAGAAAAAGTAGGAGAAAGACAGATGTTGAAAACATGGCTCAAGCTGAGGATGCACAAAGCCACCTGGATGAGAACTGCATACTTGCAAATGTAATATGCAATGAAAACAGTGGGATTAATAAGACGAATGGTTATGAAGATAATTCCTTTGTAACAATTGATAGAGCAGATATTACTGTATTAGAAGTTGAAGATTCTTCAGATCCGGTCAGGTAAAAAATTCTTGTAATTGAAGATTCAGTTATTAGAGGTACTGATACTTACACTTGCAACAAAAATAATAAATATCAATAGTGTTATGCTTGCCAGGAGCAAAAATAAAGGATATGAGGCAGGCTTTGGAATGTCTTAATGTAAGGAAGTACGGAGCTGTTTTTATTCATGTCAGTACAAATAATCTCTCATCAACAAGGACTCTCTCACTGTTTGTAGGGAACTTACAGCTCTATTAGCTTGAATGACTTGTACAGGTGTTAGGACATATTTTTCACAAGTCATATATAGAAAGGACAGTCATATCACTGTGAATGAAAAGATTTTGTGGGTAAATTCCTATATGAAAAATGTCCGGTTTTAAAAAATGGAAATGTGTAGACCGTTTGAGCCTAATTACAGGCACACATGTTCAGACAGGATGGCATGCAATTGTCAAGACTAGAGAAGAGAGTTTTTGCAGCAGATATTTTGCAGTATTTGACAAACACAAAGCAGGATTTCTACCAGGTTGATAATTTAACAGTTTACAGATAGCAACATGTTGTGCATGGTCGATGGCTGTTGATGCTGGGAGCATTAATAATGACGTTTATTTATTGGAAAACTTGCTATGTTCCCACAAGGCTGATGTTATTGCTTGTAAAACATTATTAATGCACAATGACTGGAAACCAGGTCTCTCAGGGTACAAATGTTTTTACTGTAACAGATATTTTAACAAAAAGACAGGTAAAGGTGTTATAATAGGGATTAAAAGTAGTCATGAGACCTATAATTATTATAGATTCAGTGATAACACCAGTACTATAGATTGTGTAACTGTGACAGTAAAGACAACCCCAGAATGCATAACAATTGTTGGAGTGTATAGACCACCAATGTCCAGAGGAATCCATATATTTATTGAATGAAACACAAGAGGGAAAATAATAGGGACTGCGGACTTAAATTTGCCGAAGCAGATTGGAATAATATTGATTCATCAGCATTAGTAAGAAAATTATTCAAAACGTATCTTCAAGAACTACAATTGCATCAGATTTTAAAAAACTACCAAGGAACGGAACATACTATACATTATTTGTGTTTCTATGAAATTACTGTTACTTCAAGTTAAGTTTTACCACTGTTGATGTGCAACAACTATGGGGTTATAAAGGTTAATTTGTTGCTAGATAATTCTGCCAAACTGAAATGTAAACCAATCCACAGAAAATTAATATCAGATTATATTGAAGCAAAACAGCAACTCTAATTGAAGTGATGCCTTCAGTAGAAAAACTGCAGAAAGAACGTTTACATTTTTGAAAGAGAAATTGTTTGACTGCAAAAAAATCAAAAAAATGTTTAATATCAGGATCCAGGCACACAACGTCACAAGGATATGTCCATAAGAATGAGATTCCCGCTTAAGGTGAGAGACAAAAAAATATAAGAAATGAAAAAGAGGTTAAACTAAAACTTTGAAAACTAAAAAAAAACAAGTTGGACAAACAAATTAAGCATAGTATGAGAAAAGATCAAGAAAAATTTGAAGAAAATGTATATAAAGATATTGAGCATAATGAGAAACAATGTTATAGATACATAAGATGTGAAAGGAGTAAATATATAGATATACAACTTGATAAACTGTGTGCACATTCTGAAATTTATTCTCAGACACACAGATTATAGATATATTTACAGAATCTTATGCAAAACAATTTGGCTCCACAAATGATAAGTTGTCCTAGTGCATATCTTTCAACGTCTCAGTGTTAGAAAAGTGGACAAAGCCAAAAATAACGAGGGGATAAAGGCCCAAAAATAGGGACAGATTTTAAATATTGTTCCTATAAACTTAGAAAATTGCTAGAATAACAGGTTTTGCATTATTATGCATTTTCTAAAGGATATGAAGTCTGAAACTCAAAATCTGTCATTATTTAGTATTATTTAGTCACTTCATCCTTTGATAATTTGCCAGAAACCCAAACATTTTATGAGGAACAGACTAAAAATATTAGGCAAAAATCTGAACATTCTGTAAAAATCTGGACAGTTGATAGGTATGTCCTAGTGACATCCAGGTAACCTCAGATACTAAAATCAAATTAGAATATATTGAAAAAGAACTATGAAAACTGGATCCAAACAAAGCAGAAGGGAGGAGACAGAATGGGTAATAATGACCTGAGAACACTTTAGCAAGAACTTACAGTACCACTATATGAAATTAAATTAGAATATATTGACAAAGAACTATGCAAACTGAATCTAAACAAAGCACAGGGAGGAGATGGAATTAGTAATAATGACCTGAGAACACTTCAGCAAGAACTTACAGAACCATTGCATCTATTATTTACTAAGTCTACTTTCATGTTGTGGAAAAATAATGAAGAAGGTTATAACAGTTAAGTTATTGTCACAACTGGAAAACTAGGGGCATGAAACCATATATCAGCATTCATATGTTGAAAATAAATCTATTATGTCCTGCAACATGATGTTCTAAAACAATATAATAACAGCTAAGAATGACAAATTGAGCTGGGATGTAATTTATATAGATTTAATTTCAACATTTCATAGGGTCATACAAAGCACACTGAGCAATAAATCATAACAACTAGGAATCAATGTACTCTTGATAAGATGGATAGCTGCATAGCTTAAGAGTAGGACATGGCAAGTACCATACAGCAATTGGACAGGTGAAATTCTTGGTTGCAGTCAGGGTGTCCAACAGGGCTCTCTCTTAGGCCCAAACTTGTTTAGATTGTATCTTTCAGATATATCTTTTTCATCTGAGGTGTTCTGCACTCTCTATGCAGATGACTTAAAACTGGGTAAACTGATTATCTGTGTTACAGATGGGAATGCCTGCAAAAGAACTTGACTAAATTGACCATTTGAGCACAGGAGAATAATATGCTGATAAACATCAAAACTAAGTATATGAGATTTGAGAGATATAAACTGAACGGTGAATAGTTAATACAGCACATAGAGATTGAAACTATAGATTCATTTAAGGACCTGGTTATATGCATAGATCCAGCTTTGAGTTTTCTCATCATATCAACCAATTGGCTAATGATAGTTATAGAACTACAGTGCATATAAAAATTATAAAGTCTTATAGGTTCATAGGTTCATAGGTAGGTACTAGGCTATCGGCCCAAGGGCCTATGTAAGCCTAGCCAGCAAGGAAGGTACCATAGCTTACGCCACCCAAGAAAGTTATTTTCCTGTGCCACTCTCCAGCAGAGACACAGAAGTGATCCCTGGGGTGTATTTCCTATTTCCCATCCACTCATCAAGATTTTTCTTGAAGAGTGCTAATGAAGAACTTTGCTTGACATAGATGGGTAGCTTGTTCCAGAGTATAGGAAGTCTCTGGGATAGGAATCTATCCCTCCAGTGTGTCCTGTTTATTGTGGTGATAAAGTTTAGGTCCCTAGAGCATGTAGCTTGGAGGGATTGGGATTTCTTTAGGTGTAGCATGTCCAACAGCTCTAGGTTTGACATAGCTTTATATGTCAGGCAGAGATCACCTCAGAGTAGGTGATATGATATGGAGTAATGCTGGAGTTTTTTGAGGTGGTCAGTGTAGGGCATTTGTTTGTTGGAAATCAAAAGTGATGAAGTTGTTGTTTCTTAGTTGTATTAGACCCAAACTTGAGTATGGAATAACAATATGGAAACCTTATAAGAATACACGTATGAGTAAACTGGAAAGAGTACAATAGAAATATACCAATGGCATCCATAAATGTGAAAATTTAAGTTATTATGAAAGGCTAAAATATCTGAACTTGTACAGTTTCTCATATAGATATTTAAGTGGATGCCTTATTCAGTTACTGTATATAGGGCATGTAGAGTCAACTACATCTGGGAATCTTTGGGGTTATCAAAAAGTACTAGAGAATCATCAGACGACCTGTGTAAAAATTTTATATGAATGAGAAGTGTACTAATTGGCTTTCAGACAGAGTAGCTGTTGCATGGAAAAGGCTGCCAAATTACATTAAAGCAAGGACTGGTTTAGATATTTTAAGAACAGACTGGACATGTATTATGAGTACAGCTGTTTTGGTATACTGGTAGGCTAGAAGGACATTAATGCCAGTGCCTGAAATATTTGTATGTGTGTATGTTTGTAAGCGTGTATGTGTGCATGTCTGTATGTCTGTCTGTATGTATGTATGTTTGTATGTCTGTCTGTATGCATGTGTGTCTGTATGCCTGTCTATGTGTATGTATGTATGTCTGTATGTCTGTTTGTATGTGTGTATGTCTGTATGTCTGTCTGTATGTATGTATGTATGTCTGTATGTATGTACGAATGTCTGTGTGTCTGTCTGTATGTCAGTATGTCTGTATGTATGTATGTGTGTGTGTCTGTATGTCTTTATGTATGCATGTGTGTATGTGTGTGTCTGTCTGTATGTATGTGTGCATGTCTGTATGTCTGTCTTTATGTAGGTATGTATGTCTGTATGTATGTATGTCTGTATGTGTGTGCATGTCTGTATGTCTGTGTGGATGTCTGTATGTCTGTATGTATGTCTGTCTGCATGTATGTATGTATGTGTGTATGTCTGTATGTCTGTATGCCTGTTCGTATGTAGGTATGTATGTCTGTATGTCTGTCTGTATGTATGTATGCCTGTATGCCTGTTTATATGTGTGTGTATGTCTGTATGTCTGTCTGTATGGATGTGTATATGTCTGCCTGTATGTGTGTGTATGTCTGTATGTTTGTCTGTATGTATGTATGTATGTTTAAACTAATGCCTCTCCTATTATTATTTATTATTAGTTATTGACATACTAAAAGCCCAATCACTCGATACACAAGCACTTCATTGGTTTAAATCCTACCTTGAAAACAGACAACAAGCAGTACTTTGGGACAATACTCTTTCTTCTTCCCTCCCTGTGAACATTGGAGTACCACAAGGCTCTATATTAGGACCCCTTCTCTTTTCATTGTTTATTAATGATCTACATACCAAAATTCCTCAAGCCACCTGCATACAATATGCAGATGACTCGACTTTAATTTGTTCAGCCAAGTCCATAACCTCTCTCCAGTCCCTCACTCAAACAGTATTTAACTGCATTGAAAATTGGTTTATGCAACACTGTCTCCTTTTAAACCCCAAAAAAACAAAATTACTGCTCTTTGCTCCTACTCATAGGTCACCTCATCCACACTTCACAGTCACCTCTAGCAATGTAACTAACATATCCCCTGACACTACAACCTGTCTACTGGGAGTAACAATTGATAACAACCTTAGCTATGATGACCATATTAATGCTACTATAAAGTCTGTCAACAAAAAACTAGGCACCCTTTACAGAATCAAACCCTTCCTTACCCCTTCAGCCAGAATCACTACTGCCCAGACTCACCTAATCTCTACCCTTTTCTATGTTTCTGCAATATATACCAACCTATCTAGAAACAACCTCACCAAACTTTCTACTAGTTACAATAGCATAACCAGATTTGCCACTGGCACCCCTTTCAGAACTTACCACTGTCATAACCTCAAACAACTGGGATGGTTAGAACTGCAGGACCCACTACTTTGTCAACAACTTGTTATCACCCAAAAGATCCTTAATCACCCTAATAATACCCCAATCCTTACTAAGCTGATTACCCCCTACAAAAATCTTGCAACTCTACGCTCAGCTAACAAAATTCTAGTCTCCACTATTAAATCTAAAAACAAACCTGGGGACTCGCTTTTCGCCAA
>NC_056731.1:1229935967-1230005967 GCF_019279795.1 Protopterus annectens | reverse complement strand
AGCTAAACAGCAATCTCTCCCAATATGATGCATCATGCGTCCTTCCTACTGGAGCATCTGGCATCCCTAGTTTTTCTCCTGTTTTGCCAAACTCACTATGTCCACTCACAGTGTTACCCTCCCAGTGCTTATGACAAGCTACCTGCGGTATCTACACCCAACCCTAGTTTATCTAATATGCAAGTCTGCATGATTCTATATGCACTCCATAAATTCATTTGCATACCGTGGTACAAACTGTGATGCTTCCCTTTAAATATACATGTTTTGTCTTTAATGACTCTTGCACAAACAGGTCTCTCACCCTCAAAAATAAATATCCCTTCCCTTAAAATTTTATTCACTTTGTCTGCTTCATTTGGCTATCCATTTGACTAAATTTCTACAGTTATTTTTCAAATACTTATTCCTTTCTTTAATTTTGTATTACTGAGCTTGCTGCTGCATTCCCTTGCAACAACTTTTACTTGCATACCTGTTTATTCAGAAGTGTCTTTTCTGTTAATGAAGTCAGAAAAGGTTCACACGGATTCCTAAGTCATTACTAGGCTAACTGCCCTTTCAGGCCATTTTAAGGCTAGCCAAGTTCCCATCCAAAGGTGAAATCCTGTACTTTTATGTTTGTAAGGTTAACATACTTTAATCATTACACCAACCCACAGAGTGCATGCCACACCCAAGTGTTTTCATTCATTCATTGCACTAATAGTCAGTGTATTGTGAGTGTTGTGTGCCTTGAGATATGACACTGCATTAGCATATTCCATCAATTTGCATATTGTGTACTTAATTTTTTATTATTGTTATTATTATTATTATTATTATTATTATTATTATTATTATTATTATTATTATATATATTTTATATTAAAGGTTGATATGTTCATAGTTCATTACTTGGCATGCAGTCTGGAAGACCATTTAGTAGCCTAGCCTAATTTGCCATCAGCCCAGAGCACTGACTGTTTAAGTGACTTACTCAGAGTTGCATAGTAGACAAATGGGAAAGGGAATCAAACCCTGGTCTACAGGAAGTAGCTCATTAACAGCTGAAGGCCTTAATCCTCTACTCTAACATTAGCACAGCACAAGATTTATGCCTAGCAAATGCCATGATAAATAATAATGATATATGCACCATGCTGCCTATGCCAGCAGCTGTTGTTTACTATTAGTTGTTTGTCTTTTCCCAGTTAGGGGTCGCCAGAGCAGAACTCTGGTCTGCTAATGATTGGCAGCCAATTTTTATGGTGCCAAGTTGACAGCCCGACACCCAACCTTCAGCAAAGGCACACCCATTCACACATGTCTTTCAGAGGCCACTTGACCACAGGGAGGACATGCAGACTCCACACAGAAGGCACTCCAGCTGAGAATTGAACAGGAGAACCTCTTGCTGTGAGGCAACAACACTACCGCTGTACCACTGCAGCTTCTTACAATTAGTATACTCTGTAATAATACACGCTGGCCATATAATACTGATATATGCACCATGTTGTCTATGCCAGCAGCTGTTGCTTATTATTAGTATACTCTGTAATAATATAAGCTGGCCATGGTTACATGTCACATGTATTCAGCATACATTTAAAATGTACAAATCTTGTATCAGAATTGTAAGAAAGACAGACTATGACCACTGTGAAATATCCCGCTCATACAGTTTGACTTGTATAGTGGAGCTCTTTAAGGTGTGCCATATTCCTGCTGAAGTATAAGGAGACAGCGCATCCATTCTATGAATCTGTCCTTGACATGCATTAATTAGTGCAGGTAAGAACACATGATATCTTTTGGCTTTATTAGTCTCTCTACTCTTATTTAATTGCTATCATGGGTGTCTTGTTTAACTCACAAATAGGTAATATAACATTAGCATTATTCATACAATTGTTTGGCAGTGAGCCATCAAAATATCAGAACTATGAGGTAAAAAATGTGGATGCTTCAGTATATGCATTTTGGAAAAAAATAAATAAATTTATTAACACTGAATGCAATATCAAGTTGCATTATTTGGCATGCTAATTTGTAGCTACATTATTTTTTTAATGTATATATCAATTGTTGACCACATTAGTCTAGTGACTTCTTTTCATGGAAGGCCTGAAGGGGTGTTTATAGCACTAAGGCATCTAGGAAACCCATCTACATTTTTGATCTTTTGTATCTGTCTGAGCTACCACCATCAAGCTGATGGGACCTCAGTTTAACATATCACTTGAAGGATGACACTCCAGAGTACGGTACCCTGCCCATTATGCTGCATTGCATGTATCAGCAATGAATCTATCTGGGATGAGAAAAGAACCTACAACCTTCTGCACCAAATGCAAGTGCACTTTCCTGCTGCACCACTGTAACCTACCCTCTGACTCCCAGGAAAAAAAAAACTCTAGGACAAGATCTCATTCTGATTCCTTTTTGGTTTCATTTCTTTATCTTCTGAGATAGGTAAGCCCTGGAAGGGCAAATTGGCACTGTACCTATCAAAATCCAGATGTTCCATATCTAAAATGTCTTTCTCCCCAAGCTAGAATATTGTTTACCAATCATTGCCTTTAGTTCTTCACAAAATAGTACTCACCTCCAAACTACAGAAAGTAAACCTGTTTCACATAAATGAACATCACTGTCTACACCACATTAAAAAAGACAAATGGCTAACGTTTCTGCCAGGACTACTGTTCTCCACAATACACTTATTTTTAAATATCTGCATGAATGTTACCATCCCATATTGCTTATTAGATTACAAATAAAAATCTGCTCCATATTGAAATGTCAGCACTTGAAATGTCAAGTGCTAAAAAGCTGAAAATAAAAAGAGAGAGAAATTCATACATTGCTCTTCTCTTATTCTCTTTAAAACTCCTTTTTGCAGGGAGGCAAGACCTCCCTGCACCCCCCTGAACTTATATACATCAACTCTGAGATCAGAGAAAAGTGAATATTCTGACAAATGGCATACCGGACGTGGTGTATACAAGCCCAGTCTTTAGGCCATTCAGTTTTGGCATTTTGGGGATCATTCTATTAGGTCTAGATATTTCAAATGGTTACCAGTAAAAACATGTCCTACACACTATGGAATTTTGATTACATGCATCTGCAAAGGTCTCTTTTACTCTTCCTATCTGTGAGAGATTGTTTTTCCAAAATCACTCCAGCAAGATGGAATTCCATACTTCATGATATGACAAATATATAATCATACGCACTTCAGAAGGACTCTTCATGTCCATCTACTCAAAGAAAATAAATGTACATATTTTTTAGAGATAGAGAGTGACTCCATCAATACTTTCCTATTTTTTTTATGTTCAACCATGGACTCCCCACCTCTTTTGTTGTATTCCATCTAGACGAGGTGCAGTCCTCTACTTTCTAGAGATACAACACCTTATGTTATAAATACAATATCTGTATAGGACATATGTGCCTATACAAATTCCTGATTTACATGTGAATAAATTCTGTATTTGTCCATGAAATTCTTACTTATTTTTATAAATGACACTGTAAAGCTCTCCCTTATGTATAATATGTATCTTTGTGAAAACTCTGAAGTATACTTTTGTTTCTTAAGTCATACAGTTTGCATTGTTCATTTTGTAAACTCAGCTTAACACATTGTAGATTTTGTAAAATATAACTCAGCTTACTGCATTGTACATTTTGTTGTGTGATTTGTACCTATTTAGTCTGGGCCATGGCTGAAAAGAGTCCTCGGATCATTCCCTTACCTGCTTCAAAATGTTAAATAAAATAAAGAAAAAAAATCGAGAAACATTTAACACATCTACCGACCCTTCTTCATATATCTATAGTCTTAATATTCAATCTTCTCTTTCTGGGGGATTTTGCTGCTTTTTTTCTTTTTTGAATATTTTTTCTCCTTAAAGCCAATGAAAACCTCAGCATTGAAACAGTAATTTAAATGGGGTGGGTGAAAAACTTGATGTTGTAGGCATAAGCATGTCAACACAAGTGTGTGTGTGTGTGTGTGTGTGTGTGTGTGTATGTGTGTGTGTGTGTGTGTGTGTGTGTGTGTGTGTGTGTGTGTGTGTGTGTGTGTGTGTGTGTGTGTGTGTGTGTGTGTGTGTGTGTGAGCATGCACGTCTGCCTATCTGTAAACAGTGCTGTGTCATTGTGTATTTTATGCTGAATTTAGAGTCTTCAGATCTTAAAAATTTTAAATGAAAATTATAAGTTACAATCTCAAGTATAAATCTATAAACCCACTATTAGCAATTTTCTCTGTCTTGACCAATGTGTGTGACCTTACAGTACTGCTGGAAATGGTTATACATGTCTGGCAGTAAGTGTCAGTGAGTTAATGCCATGACCTACTAATGAGCTTTATCCTATAGTCTTGAGTTGGATTCCCTCAACTTCCAAATGCAAACAGTAACAGACTAGATAAGTCACCTAAATAGTGAATGTTTCTGGGTAGCCACTGAAATAGGACACTTGTGTTCAACAAACTTACCCCAATAACAAATCAATCTATCAGTACATCAGTAACACCACCTCTTCATTTGAATAAAATTTACATGTCAGCCTTATACACCTAAACACTTTGCAGAAGACATGCTATGTGATAGCAGATAACATTCCATGTATCAGCCGTGCAGCATGGTCTTTAGATACAATACATCTGTGACATGAGATGCACTGTCATCAAGTATTTGAAAGAGTAGGGGTAGTTCCCCAGTTCCCTGGCCAAATTTCCCCTAATCAGTATGTATACCACCTTGTGTTTCCTCTTTAAAGAGGCCACTGGCCTAGCAGGACTAACCCAGTAACCAAAAGCATAAATTAAATAAAAACAAACAAAATAAATAGTCAACAATACCATGCCATGAATTCAGAGCCAAAACTGTTTTTGTGCACTCTTGTCTTCAGAAATTGTTGAAAATGGAATAAATGTATTTCTGCTTAGCTTTTGAACAATGCCCAAAGCATGTGCAAAACATAAATTAGATGTGCAGCACAAATTATTTTGTCCTGCGTCATATGGTTTGAGTTATCAGTACCTGCACAGAGGTAGATACCACTATCTATTTGTTGCTCACTGAGCATCCACCATCATTTTTGTGGCAGCTTAGCATCTTCCATCACCCCTCACTATTCAAATGCAGGCTGTCTCCCCAGTTTGTATTCCTTCTTTCCTTACTTGTACCATTCAAGCTTCAGAATAGAAGAGTGATTTGTCTACAGTGCAGCATATGGCTAGTAGCTAGTTTGGCAAAGGGATGTTGGGAGTATAAATCTCACCTGTAAAGGAACAGGTCAGACTGGTCAGACATCTTTCATGCCACCTGGTCAACAAGGCTGTTTGAAGAAATTGGGCTATTATCCTGATTTAAGTTATATGTCTTCATCAGTTTGATAACTTCTGACTTCATTCACATCAACGTGATGTATTTATTAATAAACTATTCGCAATGTTTATAATATGTTGTTGCATTTTGTGAGGGAAAGTCAGGCATGTGACAAATTAGGTTTGCAGCACAGACTGTTTTGTTCCACAATATGTATCTCAAGCAATCCCTAGCTCAACGGGAAGACCATTATTTATTTGTTGGTCTCCATGCACCCATCATTGTTACCAATTGCAGCTAAACTACAAGGTTTACTTGGCAGTTTGGCAAAGGAAGTAGATTACCACATTGTTTACCATATTGCATCACACTTACCTAAGAAAAACTTATATTTGCCAGTCTACCTACATAGAGTCAGTTGGAGGTCGGGGGAAACATTAGTAGCCAGAGAAAAGCCATGCAATCACAAGGGGAACAAGTGGACTTCACACAGAAATTACCCTAGTTGAGAGCTGAACCAAACAACCTCTTGCAATGAGGTGACAGTTTTATCCACACAATAGAAATCCATTATGTGTCATTCTTTAGAATGGTGCCATGTTTTACATTTGCACAAATCCTAAAATTCAATATTTGAATCAGTTAAAGTTAACAATAAGGGCTGTAAAGTTTAAGGAGATCCTCTAAAGTATAAATTACACTGAATAGTGTAAGCTTACATGTGATATACTGTACTTGGAGTTCAAGGCTTTCACTGAACTACTAATACAGGTTAGAGATCAGAAGAACTCCAATAAATACAATGCAAACATATCTCAACTACTTTAGTATAAGTTTAAATAATGGTCATCATCATCATCAACCCCCCTTTTTTATTTATTTATTTTTTTTACATGGGGTGAGGTTATTATGTTAACTGTCACCATCTATCTCAATTCAGTGCAGCTCTCCTACCTTTTTTGACAGTAATGTCTGACTGTTGCAAGTTTTATCTCATATAATCCATCCGTCACCCTTGTTTCCTCTTGCCTACTTCGTGTCTGGTCCAAATCTTCTTCACCAGATCGCCTTCTTCTTTTCTGTGCACATGCTCAAACCACCATAATCTGTTCTCTTTAACTTTCTCTGCAATTAAAGCAACTTTGGCTTCTGCTGTGATGTTCTCATTTTTTCATCTGTCCCACAGTGTGCATCCTAGCACTGTGACAGAAATTTCATCGCCATTACCTCTAGATTTATGGGTTCATAGGTAAGTGCTAGGCTAGCTGCCCTTGCAGGCCATTGTAAGCCTAGCCAGTTTCCCTTTTTGCGCTTGAAATAACCTACCCCATTTGGTTATAGACTGAACTTACCCCTCACATGGTTGATAATTATATATTACTGCTAATGAGAATAACTAAGATCATACCATAGATAATTTGAGGGGACTCATGCATGGGATAAAGCATTAGGATCTGCCTCTGTCCATTAGTAGTACAGGGGGCAGTCCCGCAGTAAATTTTCTGTTTTCCATCTGTAAATCTAAACTGCACTTGAATAAGGACAGAGTTTTATGCAGATTGGGAGACTATTCCCCAGCAGCGGTATCCAATGCAAAATGTACCTTTCCCTCCAAACCATTCTGTTGATCTTGCAGAAGAGGTTTAGATCCCTATACTGAGTATTTCTGATACCATTTGACATGCTGATGTGTAATAAATCCATCAGCAATGAGTCAGAAGATGCCTTTTATGCCAGACACAGGTCACCTGTTAGCAGTCTGTAGGATACCAAGTAGAGTGAATGGGCTTTGAGACAACCTATGTAAGAAATGCTGTTTAGGCCTTGTATCCTTAGTAAGGTATCTCTGTACATATTCCAATTGCTGCATGTGTTTGGATACATATGTGCAAAGGAGGCATTATATTCAATGAATGGCCTAATGAGGGCTGAGTAAAGGGGAGCATTGACATCTCTGGATGTAGACACAATTCCTTTGCTTATAAGCTGTGCGATATAGAAGGGCTTTCTTACAACAACAGACATATGTTAATCAAAAGTTAGGTCACTCTTCATATAAGTTACCAAATCTCGAACAACTGAGTCAACAGTTTGGGGTATATTGTCAATGTGATAGTTCCCTGGGGTAGATGGCTTTCTAAAGGATGTAATAAACATATTTTGACATTTAGTTTCAGTCCATGATTTTGTCACCAGTTATTTATTTGGGGCAAACCTTCCAGCAGAATGGCTAAGTCATTTGGGGATTTAATGACTACTCCAAGTTTTACTTCAGAAAAGTAGATACCAAACAGGAGAGGTTCCAGCACAGAACCCTGGAGGATTGCATTGGAGACTGGTCTCTTTGTGTAAGTAACTTCCCCTATTTTGATTATCAGTGTTCTATCAGTGAGTCAGGTAACAATCAAACAGGTTACAAAGGTGTTGATTCCGAGTTTATTTAGCATTTCTACTATGTTTGAGTGGGGAACTGTGTCAAAAGCTTTGGCTAGGTTGAGGTATGTGGTGTGTGCCATTTTGTCTTCATCTGTTGCTTTAGTGACCTTTTCAAAAAAAATCACCAGGCTGAGTAAGCAAACCTGCCCTTGATGAAGTTTCCTATGTCCTGATTGATGAATTCCAATTTAAGTCTCTCTATTACTTTGCATATGAGGCTGGTCAGACCTACGGGTCTGTAATTTCCTGGGTCCTTAGAAGGTCCTCCCATATGCTGGAGAATGAGTGTAGATGTTCTACATTCACTTGGTACAAAGTTTTTATGGAAGCTGAAATTGAACATTGTTGATAGCAGCGTGGCTAAATTGTGCTTCATGCTATTTAAGATGCATCCAGTGATATTGTCAGGAATCCTCAATGCAGGTTTTTTTAGCTTTTGATAGCACTTTTATGACTTGGTCTTATGTGATAGCTGCAGCCAAGCCAGTTACAAGTATATCTTGAGGGAAAGATGGAGGGGAGAGAGGGGTTAAAGTTAGAGCCAAATTTATCAACTGGTATGTTTGTTATATCTTCAGCCTCAATGCAGGTAACATCACTCATAATTATCTCAGCACATTGCTGCATTGTGCTTTTGAGATTACAGACATAACTAAAAAATACCCCGTGATTGTCTTTGGCTTGGGTAGCTATTTTAGCCTCAAACTTGGCTTTGGTGAATTTTATTAAGCTCCTGAGTCATTTGTTTATGTCATTGACAAGGGCTCTAACATTCTAGGAATTAGTCTTCTTACTTTTCTTCAAACTTCTTTTCCTTTTATTACAAAGCTTGTTGATATTATGGTTCCACCATGTGGGTTTGTTTCTGGGATTTGCAATGCACTTGTTATTATGGAGTCTGTATATAGTGCTGGTATAGTGTGATGCTATACATTTCTAACACACTCAGTGGAGTTAACTGGGTTTGGTGGAGATTTGAAACTTGCCTGTGTATCACTTAGGAGTAGGTAGTTGGTCTTAAATAAATTTCTAAAGGTACTATGATGGAAGAGATCTCTGGTTTAAGTTTTATTTTAAACAAGGCTTGTATATGGTCAAACCTTCCGAGTGATGAAGATATGCAAGTGCTGGTGCAAGATGCTCCCATATTAGTAAGGACAAGATCCAAAATGTTATTCCCCCAGTGGATACTCTGAATAATTGTTCCAGGGCATTTGTATTGACAAAGTCCAAGAATCTCTGTGCTTGTGCACTAGTTGTAATATAGGTTTTCCAGTCTACAGTTAGATAGTTTAGATCAAATACGAAAATGGTAGTGGTTTTAATACTAAGTGATACTAGTTTCTTTGTAAAAGTCTTGCTTTCTTTTGTCATAGAAGGAATTTTATAGCTAGCTAATATATGGTACAGGACCTTTCTAGTGGTCATTTGGGCATGAAGAAGCTCTTATGTATCATGCTGCTTTACTAGCTTTTATGTGAGTCTCTTCTGGCTGCAGACTGAGACACCCCCACCTTTTCCCCCTCCTGTACAGTAGCTGGTTACTGGTTAAAATGTATGGGAGGCATTATAGCCCTGCACAGCCAGAGTGCTGTTTTAAACCATGTCTCAGTCACCATACAGACGTCAATGTCCTACAGGGTGAGAAGGGCTTTTAGGGAGTAGAGTTTCTTGTGGAGTGGCGCTTCTTCAAATGCTCTTCCTTTACTGTCCAGGTTTCTGTACCATGCAATAGTACTGGTCACACCACTATTTTTCACACCTTACTTTTAAGCTCCTTTGAGATTCTCCTGTCATACATTATCCCCAGCACTGTGCCAGTTGTCTACAGACCCTCTGATTCTAGCTCCGACTTCCTTATTCAGACTTCCTTTCTCCTCAATCATCCCTCCCAGGTACTTGAAGCTGTTGACCTGTTTCACTTGCTTCTCTTCTGTCTCAGTTCTCATCTTCCTTTGATTACTCCAATTTGCTCTCATTACAGTGGTCTTACTCCACTTCATCCCATGTGCCTTCAGTTTTCCAACCCATTCCCTTATCCTTTACTGAAGTTAAGGGAGACAAGTTGGCATAATAGTTAAGGTCTTTGCCTCCAATGCACAAGATACAGCATTCAATCCTGCTGTCTGGTCAATGCATGCATAGAGTTTGCATGTTGTTGCTGTGGGGTTTTTCTCATTTCTCAAAAATGTCTTGAGTGTTTTCACTGCAAACTCCTGCAAGAATGGAGTTGTGGGCAGCAGTACAGATTCTAGATGACGTCTAGTGAGGGGAAAATTTGTACAGTGGTCTATGTATAAGCTGAGGTGCACAGTATCCTCAAGATTGAGGAGCATAGATCACAGAGTGTTCACTGTGGCAAGGCTAGCCACTTAATGATGTTAGTATTGAATCTATGTCATGTGGTATAAGTTTAAACAAATCCAGTGAAACATGCACATCTGCCAGACAATTATCAGGTTTTGGAATCACTGACCCTTACGTTTAATGTGGTCACAAATATTAAAGCATTTAAGAAGGAGATTAGTTTATGGGCAAAACATGATACGTTCATAGGCAACATTAATGAGTCTGTGATTCCTGTCGGCCAATGCAAATAAACACAGGCAATCTTGAACTTATTCAAAAATAATGCAAAAAAAAAAGGCTGACACACTTTACTGCATGAATGTTTTCATCTTAATTTAATAATACATTGTCAGAATGACTAGCTACTTGAAATCATTCTATAAATAGTTTTAAAATAAGTTATAGGATGAATAAAATTTTACCACAAATTGACTAAAACATTTACACTAAACTCAACAAAGACAATTCAAACATTTAAAGCTATCTGCATGAAAGTGTCAATTTCCAAAGATATATGTGTTCCAAATGCCATTATGTGAGGAAAATACACAATTTCTGAAACAGAAATATATAAATAAGTGTATGTCAGTAAACAGAGGAACCACAGTTCAATTTTCGGCTGAAGTGCCTTCTGTGCAGAGTCTGCATATCTTCCCTGTATTCACTTGGATTTCCTCCATATGCTCAGGTTTCTGCCATCATTCCAAAGACATGCATTAGGTGGATTGGATACTTTAAATTGGCCATAGGTGTGAGTGTGTGTGTGAGTGTGTAGTGTGGAAAAACTACCACAGCAGGGCTAGCCACCCAGTGGTGTAAACCTTGACTCTAGATGATCATCACTGTTGAAGTGATACTCCAACCCCATGTGCAAAAATAAGAAGAATGGGTTGTTGATCGATGGATGTAAGTCAGTAAATGAATGAATGAATGAATGCATTAATAAATAAATAAATAAAGGTGGTAAAAATCTGTAGGAGCTATGTGGTACTTAGTTACAATAGTAAATTTTTAAAGCGTCATTTTATATTTGGATGTTCATTTTACACATTGTATGTCTACTTGTAATCTCAACTGACATTAAAAGATCTTTATTTTCAAGTGCACTGTTACTACCACCTCACATTAAATGATGTTCTGTGAGATGTTTTACAAAGAAGAGAAATCTGTGGGCACCTTGGACAAATAATGCTCTGCTTAAAATAACTAATACAGCTTCTTTCCACCAATAAAATTATCCAGTATCCATCTGCTTGTCCAGCAGCAAATACCATTCTACACAACTATGTTCCCAATCAGTCATTACCAAATGATCAAAAACCCCTCTCTGTCCACAGACTTATCAAATCTGCTGGACATGGCCTGTACTCATTCCATGTTGCTAAGGCCTTGAACTTCTTACCTGTGTTCATAAAGTCAATACTATCCCTCCTATGAATTAAACCCATTCTGAAAGACTTCCTAGCCAAACTGCGACTCTGATCTTGCTCATCTCCAGGATAAACTATATCTTAAATGTGAACAAGTACCTGTTCATACCTTACACCTTCTTATCAGCTCATACATGATTACAGTGCTAAATGCCTTGAAGGGCCATTTTAAGTGTAGCCAATATTCCAAGGTCACAATCAAACCCTTCACCTTGTGTCTTTGAAGTGAAGCTTTTAACTATTATTCCAAACCCACCCACAAAATGTTGCTCTGTTACTGTGCTATATCATCATTCTTTGGGCTAAGCCACTCCTGCTTGTTATAATTGTATAATAGACATACCTTAGCAGATTCAAACCCTTGCTTATCATGCTTCACACTCTACAAGACTGTGTATTAACTGCTTTTGCCACAGTAGATTGTAAAGAATGAAATGTTAAACATTGCTTATTTACTGATAGTACCGCGGGGCAACTTTATCTTACTCTCCCATTGTCACGCACTTCATTACTTCAATCCTTTACTCTCTCCTGACAATCTTTCTAAATGTGCCATAACCCTGTTTTACTCTCACTTCATATTGCAGTTCCTGTTTGTAATATATTAACTTGAGTTTAATTTCTCTATAAACTAGCTAAAATTTCTCTAAATATTAAATCATTGTCATATAAGTTGCATCTATTCTTAACCAATGTTGTCATATTATGTCTATAATTACTTAAACTGTAAATACATTATTGCTATTAAAAATGTCCTATGCAGATAGACTAAACATCCTATACCTTTACTCTTTCTCCTACCAACAATTAAAGAGTGAATTATGCCTAACCTACAAGGCACTCAAGAATCCAGCTTATCCACAAGGAAAAAAACATGAGGGTCCCACTATCTAGTGATTTAAACCTGCTTTGTGACTCAAATAAAACATGATGGAGAGACAGATTTGTTTCAAAGAGATTACCCCTGCTTTGGAACAGGCTTCCTGTTCATATTAAGTACAGCCCCTCTCTGGCCCTCTTCAAACACAGTTTGGAGCAATGGGTGGGGAATCAAAATTCACTCCTGAAGTAGCACCTATGTCCTTCATGGATAGGGGCAATCTGTAAAATATTCAAGGCAAAGGCACAGACCTATGCTATCATTTAGCCAAAGGGAACATATATTGGGGAAAATCAGGTAATATTGGTTAGACATGTAAGGACTCTTAAACCATTAGCTAGTAGTCCCCTATGAACCTACAAAGCTAAGATATGCATTCTTTTATTAGTCAACTTGCAGTCTATAGCATGAAATGAAATCTGTATGTGAGTGCATTCAATTATTATGTGCAAGACTTTAAATTTATATTATGCCTTTTTGATTGTCTGTTATATGTTTAATCTCCTGTTGTCTTTACAGTGAGGCTTTCAAAATACAATGCATATCTATCTATCTATCTATCTATCTATCTATCTATCTATCTATCTATCTATCTATCTATCTGCAGACAGACAGGTATATAGAAGGATCTGTGTTAATGTGAATATATCACTAATCATCAATTGAAACAAGCAGATCACTGAAATGCAAAAGTACATCACAAACTGTGACAGGGTCTCTACCCTGGGCCAGTAATCAGGGAGTCTCAATCCTCATGACTGACACTGTTGACAGACTGCCACTAAAAACAGGAATGGATTTACACAGTATTTCATATGCAGCTCTCTGCATCAAGCACAATTTCCCTCAGGAGCACACATGGAAAATGCTCCTGTCATGAGACCGGACTCGCTGTTTCTCTAGATCCCAAACAACACTCACTTTGGAGCACTATGTCCCAGTTCCAAGTAGCTAACACATCCACCACAGGATATTTGATTTTTCACACATACACACACACACACACACACACACACACACACACACACACACACACACACACACACACACACTCACACACAAATATATTGACATCGTATTTATCTGCTAATCATTTTTGGACCTTGCCCCATTCTCTGAAGGTTGTGTGTGTGTGTGTGTGTGTGTGTGTGTGTGTGTGTGTGTGTGTGTGTGTGTGTGTGTGTGTGTGTGTGTGTGTGCGTATCTATATGCATCAAGGCAGTGGGCAGATACTGGTGAGTGTGTTCTACATTTATTATTGTAAATAAAAAGTGCATGTCATAGTTAAGGTGTAGGCCATGTACACATGTAACACACCTACCCATAATGCATGCTGTGCATTTTTGGTGTAAGACCATGCACATCTCAATAATGTGATTAGCTGCCTCAAACACATGCAATACCCAGACCATCTCAAACAAATGTGGCTAGACTGTAGTAACCATTGGATAGGCACAGTTGATACTCAACATGCACATAACATACACATCTATGTCATACACAGAGCATTTTAACATGCCACACATAAAGGATTCCCAAACCCTCTGTAAAGACACATTCCGGTATCTAAAATCTCATCCACACATTACACATAATATATCTGAGGGGTAGAGGCCTATCATGGGGCAGTTAAACACTCTGCAACACACTACACATTCATGTCAGGGAGTGCTTCCTATTGGCCTCCTTACAAACTCATGTAACAACTGTTTGTGAAATGGTGAATGTAGCCAAGTTAGTACAGTTCCAGTACAGCATTAGTAGTGCTGGTTTGGGAAACATTTGTAGCCTTGAGTGACTACATGATGCTTCATGATGATGGCCCATGGTACTATACCGCATCCAGTTATTGTAACCAAACATAGCTTTCATTGCTATACACCTTGCTATACACCTTAATGTTGCATGTGTGCACACATGTGCACCTCTAAGCAATATGCATACCAATCACTATTTGTACAACTGACACATATATGTCTTGTGATACTATTGAGTGGCTAGGTCATATGACACACATTGGATATGTGTAGTGTTTAAATATGCAGTTGTGTTTTAGCATCCCATGTCATGGATGACACTGGCATGTCCTCAATATGATCTACTCTCACCATAAGTACTGTACATTGGGTATGTGGCTGAATGATATTCCATCAATTATCCATGCACCACTGATGATATTGTGTGAATACTTATCATGCATGTGCTAAAAATGTGTCTACAATTATTTGCTAAAGACACAGAGGCTGTAATCAGCATTGGATACCTATCTGACACACAGATACACATCCAGCCATGGTATGTACACCTGTCTGTTATGGTGCACAGTACATTAAAGAGTTTTGAATGCCTGCACAGCAATGTTGTGTCCATGTATGCATTGTGTTCCAGGGGGAGGCCCATCACCTAATAGCAAAACACATGCATCAAAGCCATGTATACTGTTAGTAACAAGGACTGTCTACACTTGCACTGCATGCTGTTGAGCAACACATGTCCTGCATGCTGACATGTGTGATATGACTGTTTTGCTTGTGATACTGTACCCCACCATCACCTGCTATTGTGTATGTTCTGAGATTGCTGGTGTTGTGTGTGTCTGCTTTAGGGAGGAGTGTTTGTGTGTGTGCATGTGTGCATGTGCGCATGTGTGCATGTGTGCATGTGTGCATGCATGCATGTGTGCATATGTGCATGTGCACATGTGTGCATGTGTACATGTGCACATGTGTGTATGTGTGCATGTGGT
Organism: Protopterus annectens; assembly: GCF_019279795.1. Taxonomy (NCBI): domain Eukaryota; kingdom Metazoa; phylum Chordata; order Ceratodontiformes; family Protopteridae; genus Protopterus; species Protopterus annectens. The sequence goes on along the minus strand of NC_056731.1, from coordinate 1,229,990,796 downwards.
CTGACATCATGTCCAGGTCTTAAAGTCTGATTCCTGTTTTCCTCTCACAGGTGCCGAGGTGAGGCTGGTTCAGTACAGCAGGGAACCTGATGTCACTGAGACAGACAGTGATCATGAGAATAGGTGTGTTGAGGCACAGGCAGGTTTGTCAGGGTCTGTTGTTGGGCCACCAATTGACAGTACACAAGTCTCCACCTCATCCATGCACACAGTCATACTGCCTGTACATCCATCATCACCATTGCCCTTAGCTGAGGGACAGTGTACGGTTGGCACTGGCCAGGACAGTGTGGCATCTATGACACATGTATCAGGACACAGCAACCATAGCCAGATGTCTGGAATGGTACCACATAGACAGATGCCCAGGGGTTCTCGTCAGAGCACTGCTGGTCATCATGCCCCTGGCAGATGTGCCACACCTCTTTCTACCACACGCATGTCCCAGGCTGTCATGGAGGCACAGACATGAATGGAACAGTACACCAGACATGGACTAAGGGCACAGAGGGCTCATAACACCTCTGTAATTGACAGTATCCATGACCTAGCAGGTGCCATATGTAATTGCACTGAGGTCATTGATAGATGTTGGGGTGAGACATTGGATGTCCTCCACAATGTCATGTCCGTGTGTCAGGACAGTGCAGGACAGTTGAGGCATCGATGTGGATGTATGCCAGCAACATCAGCAGCTGGAGGTCACTGTGGACATTCAGCAAGTCACAGCCACTCCCGTAGTGCCAATACCAGCCCCAGCAATGTTGGTGGGGCTGTCCATAAACAGTCCTAGAAGACCACATGGCTCTGGCCAGTCCCAGCAGGGACCTGGATCCAGTGGACATATGTCAGCCTCTTCGGATAGTACCCAGTCTGGATTAGTACCTGATACTGTCTGTAGCACCCCTGCCAGGCACAGGTTCCGTATCCATGGCCAGAGATGGTGATCTGTAAAGCCTGCCAGATACAGTCTGTAGCTGTCTCACAAATCCCCGTATATGGCAGCCACATGGTGGAACTGTGTGCATGCAGACACACACACATAAACCAGAAACCTAGGGCAAACACATACCCGTGCACATTACATCAACATTGGCCCATAACAGTACTCATGGCCCTCACACACACACTCACACACACATGTTGATTGTATGGCTCAAAGTAGGCCTCTGGCAAACCAACAACACAACCTGTGTATATGATGAAACCTGTGCCACCTCCTGTCATCTGTAACATTGCTGCAGGAACAGGCTAACATGGTGCTGATGGACAGGGTCACTTTAATAAAGTATAGCAATGGTTGAATGTGTAGCATGTTGTCAAAAGTAAAGTGTAATGATATCCTTGAAGGTGTAGCTGAGCAGGCATGATGCATTAAAGTTGTAATTAGCAATGTTGTATTGCTTCCACCAGTGTTTATTCCAATTGTGTTTTGTTTGCCCATGTGTTACTTGTCTGATGTGTGCAGTTGTGTCAGCATGTGTTATTCCGTGGAGAGTAAGTGTAGGGTGTGTGCAGCACAGGTCTGCAGGTGTACATTTGTGAACATGGTGGAGGTGCACTGTCTGCATGTACGTGCATATTGGACACATGGGCAGGGTGACATGCCCTGTATTGGCCAGTGTTAACACTCCATACTTTCTATTGGTGGCCAGTATGCATTGTACTACACACATTTTGGAACTTGAGTACACATGTATGTGTATGACATGGGTTGACACTGTGCTGTGGGTGATGCTGTTGTTGCTATCTGTCATTGGTTTCCATTACTAAGGTTAACACTGTCACAGCTGCATAATCCTTTATTAATGCACACTGTTCACCTACAGGGTTGCATGGACCGTGCTATCACAAACACAAGAAATTATCACTTATACAGTAAAAGTGCATTAGTGTCATGGACCCCTGCCATAAACTAAATATATAATAGAAGGTGTAAAGTTGTACCAAAAGAGTTACATACCAAGAAGGGATAACGTCTCTGGTCAGTATCATTGGGAAAATACAATCCCTCAATAAACATACAAGGCAAGCTTCAAAATACAAAATGGCAAGGATTCCAAAGACAACACTAAAGCTTTCTTCAGTGTTGTTCATAATCTACAGGGGAAATCTCAGATCGGGTTACAGTTAATGTAAATGGTCACAAAGTACACTTATCTGACTGACATTACCAATTCCTTGTCAGACAGTTTGAATGCGGATTTCACCACCCTGTCATTACACAAGGGCCACAGTTCCAGACCTGAAGAATGTAAAACCTGATGATTCACAGACACGCTAGTTAAAACATCTCTTTAACAAAGTACACACCACAGTGGCAATGGTATTGGACAGTGTCCCTGGCTGTGTCATACACAAGCTGACATATGAAGTCACCACTCACCAAAACACTTTGTCTAGATGTAGCCTCTATACAGGTGACATACTTGTGGAATGACACACGGTAATGGTGTTCACAGTCCACAAGGGTTGAGCTACAATGTCTTCTTTTTCTTCTCCTTTCGGATGCTCACATTAGGGGTCACCACAGTACATAATTTATTCCTGGCCTCTGCATCTATCACACCACCCACCTGTATGTCCTCTCTCACCACAGCCATAAACCTCATCTTAGACATTCCTCTTTTCCTGTTACCTGGCAGCTTCATCCTTAGCATCTATTTCACAATATACTCTGCATCCCTCCTCAGCACATGTACAAACCAACTTAATCCTGCCTATCTGGCATGGTCTACTAACCTTCAAACCTGACCTGGCCCTCTAATATACTTATTCTTAAACCTGTCCACCCTCATCACACCCAGTGCAAATGTTAACATAAATTGATTAAGGGTAGAACTACAACAGGCCCTGGAAACTCTCACCCTATAAGCCAGACCAATGTTATCTGGAAGGCTATGGAGCACAGAATTATGGAACTCATTAACAGAGACATTATGAACCTGCAAACACTGCACCATACCCACTTAGGTTCTCTAAAGGCCAGATCACGGCTCCTACACCTAGTAGACCTCAAACCAGTCAACAAGACTATAGGTGAGGGAGGGGAGGTCAACACAGCCAAGCTATAGCTCACCAGCAATTCATACCCATTCTACATACTGGTATTATAGATAACCTCAACAGACTGACCATAAACAATTATTAGATGATGGCTTGACAACTGACACACAGATGTAGGACACAGTAACATTTGCAGCCTCCATGTACTATTCTATGCCAGTAACAAGTGGTATTCACCTGCACTCAGTCCTGGGACCACTCCTGTTTGGCATATAGTTTTCTTAGGTACAAGAAAACACAGTAGGGATATGTCTGCCCACGTTTGAAGACAATGCATACTGTGGGCTAAACTTTATTCTCCAGATGACACACACATCCTCCAAAAGGGTATCATACAGACAGATACCTGGTGTCAAACTCATGCTGTAAAGCTATAAGCCTAAGAAAGCATAGTTATCCACTTTTTGAAAACAAAGTATCCCCAGAGTACCACATAGATAGTAGCCCCCAAAATGTGGAACAGGTACTAATGTATACATGGAGCCATGTGTTAAGTCATCCCTCCTTTGATAATCACATTACCAAAGGGTTTTGGAAATCCCTCTGTGGAGCACAAAAGCAATAAAGGGTTTGCATGCAAATCCACATGGGTTGTTGCACACCTATAATGATTAGTCATCTTTGCCAGACGTTGGTTGCTTTGGAACAGGTTTCAAATATACCTCAAGCATAAACCCTCACTCACACTCTTCAATAGAAACCATGATGAGTGGATGTGAAAGAGAATACATAGCCCAGGGATCACTGCAGTGGCTCAGCTTGTCACAAGCATACAGAAGTGACCTAAGGTCTGAAAAGCGCCAGCACACTCTGGCAAAGATAACACATGTGTTCATGGAGAAAGCAGAGTACCCAACTATGAAATACCTGAGGTCACGTATGTATATGGATTTGCCCCACAGCTACCTTACATGTGTAATGCACATACAGTTGTCATTGTGATATGTCATACACTAAATAAATCAAAACCCACTCCACATTGGCCAACTGTGCTACATACCTGGAGTGCAGACACACACACAGTCAGCAAGTGCAAGATTCAAACTCTTTCATAATTACATTATGAGACTACAGCAATATGCATTTACATGATGCGCTATACACATCATTGGGTTTTCAGTTTTCCACAGGTATATTTGTAGGTTGGTGACATCATCAGACTTGACAAAGATGAGTATACCACTTTTAAGAGGTGTGAGTAGTCTCCCAAAATTTTGCTCCTTCCCAGGGAGACACACACACATACACACAGTACACAAGTGCAGGATTCAAGCCCCTACTTAACTACATTATGACACTACAGCAGTATGCAGTTACATGACATGCTATACACATTACTGCGATTTCATCTTTCCACAGCTATATTTGTAGGATGGTGACATCATCAGACTTGACAAAGATGAGTATACCACTTTTAAGGTGTGTGAGTAGTCTCTAAAAAGGTTACTCTTTCCCAGGGAAACACACACAATGGGTAAGTGCAGTTTTCAAACCCCTACCTAACTACATTATGACACTACAGCAGTATGCATTTACATGACGCGCTATACACATTAGTGGGATTTCATCTTTCCACAGGTATATTTGTAGGTTGGTGACATCATCAGACTTGACAAAGATGAGTATACCATTTTTAAGGGGTGTGAGTAGTCTCCAAAAAGGTTGCATCTCTCTAGGGGGATACACACACACACACACACACACACACACACACACACACACACACACACACACACACAGTTGGCAAGTGCAGGATTCAAACCCTTACCTAACTACATTATGATACTACAGCATTACACATTTACATGACATGCTTTACACATTACTGCAAGTTCACCTTTCCACAGGTATATTTGTAGGATGGTGACATCATCAGACTTGAGAAAGATGAGTATACCAATTTTAAGGTGTGTGATCTCCTAAAAGGTTGCTCCTCTGCAAGGAAACACACACCCTCACACAGTTTTTAAGTACAGGATTCAAACCCTTACTTAACTACATTATGATACTACAGCAGTATGTATTTACATGATGCGCTATACACATTACTGAGATTTCATCTTTCCACTGGTATATTTGTAGGATGGTGACATCATCAGTCTTGACAAAGATGAGTATGCCACTTTTAAGGTGTGTGAGTAGTCTCCAAAAAGGTTGTTCCTCCCCAGGGAGAAACAAACTTGGCAAGTACAGGATTCAAACCCCTACCTAATTACATTATGATACAGTATGCATTTACACAACACGCTATACACATTACTGGAATTTTACCTTTCCACAGGTATATTTGTAGGATGGTGACATCATGAGACTTGACAAAGATGAGTATACCACTTTTAAGGGGTGAGAGTAGTCTAAAAAAGGTTGCTCTCTCCCCAGAGAGAGAGACACACACACACACACACACAGTTGGCAAGTGTGATGTTCTTAATCCAAACTAAGTACATCTTTACACTTCAGCAAGCAATATGGAGTTACAGGGTGCAATGCTTGCTGGCAGTCTGCACAAAGGTTTTTTTCACATTTGCTAACCTCAGCAGGCTTATCATAGTAGGTGTATTGTATGCATAGGCCATGACCATATCATATTTGGGTTGATGCACCACATGCTGGCAAACACAGGGTCACACCTTGAGTAGCATCTTACTTTCACCTACATGTTGTTGTTGGTCTTTCCCCGGTAAGGGGTCACCACAGCAGAACTCTGGTCTGCTAATGATTGGCAGTAGATTTTTACGAAATGCCGAGGTGCCAGCTCAATGCTCAACCTTCAACAAAGGCACGCCCATTTACACACGCATGTCTTTCGAATGCTATCCAACTGTGGGGAGGACATGCAGACTCTCCACAGAAGGCACTCCCAAGCCCAGCTGAGAATTAAACGGGAGAACCTCTTGCTGTGAGGTAACAATGCTACCGCCATACCACCATGGCTATATAACAGAAAGATGATAAGCTTCAACAATTGGCTGAGCTTCTGGTGTCATTCAAATGGGATCCAGTCTCTGTCTGCCTGTGATGACATGATAGGCAAGCCTTGTTGCTTTGCTACAGATGGTTTGCACCTGTTGCCCCTATGCTTCTGAATACTGGACAAGGCTCTTGCTGTCCCCATATTACCTTTTTTAGGCAAGGCTCAAAGGTTCATAGGTTCATAGGTAGGTACTAGGCTATCAGCCCTGGGGCCTATACAGGCCCAGCCAAAATGGTACCCTGGCTTTTGCCACCCAAGAAATTTATTTTCCCGTGCCACTGTTGAGCAGAGACGCAGAAGTGATCCCCAGGGTGACTTTCCTATTTCCCATCTAATCATCAAGATTTTTCTTGAAGAGTGCTAATGAGGAGCTTTGTTTGACATAGATAGGTAGTTTATTCTGGAGTATGTGAAGTCTCTGGGACCAGAATCTATCCCACTGGCATGTTCTGTTTATTGTGGTGACAAGGTTTAGGTCTCTAGAGCATGTAGGTTCATAGGTTCATAGGTAGGTACTAGGCTATCTGCCCAAGGGCATTTATAAGCCTAGCCAGAATGTGTTGGCTTTTAGCTCTCTTTTAAATTAGTTTCCTGGTCCTCTGTCTAGCAGGGTCACTGAAGTGATCCCAGGGATGAACTTACAATTTCCCATCCACTCGTCAAGATTCCTCTTGAAGACAGTCTGCGAGGGGCTCTGCCTAACATCAACTGGGATTCTATTCCAGAGAGAGGGAAGTCTCTGGGACAGGAATCTATCCCTCCAGCTCATCCTGTTTATTGCTTTGCTGAGGTTTAATTCACTGGAGTGTGTGGCTCTAAGAGATTTGTTTTTCTTGAGGTGGAGCATGTCCATTAATTCCGGGTTGGACATGGCCTTATACATCAGGCATAGATCACCTCTGAGCAGGCAGTAAGCAACCAAGTAGAGCTGGAGTTTCTTTAGTCGAGCTGCATAGGGCATCTCTTTGAGGTCCATAATCCTCTTGGTGAGGTACTTCTGTGGTCTTACCAGCTGTTGCATGTGCCAATTAAGGTACATACCAAATGGGACATTTTACTCTATTATGGGCCTAATGAGTGATGAGTAGAGGGGCACAATGACCTCTCTTGATCTAGAGGTGAACCCTTTTGTGATTAGGTGGGCTACATAGAAGGAATATCTAACCACTTTGGCAATGTGATTATCAAAGGATAGGTTACTATCTACCTGGGTCCCCAGATCCCTAATTTCATTTTCTGTACCTAGTGGATTACCACCTATGTGGTAATTCGTGGGCACTTTGTTTTTTCCAAAGGGGATGACTATGCATTTTTTGGCATTCAGCTTAAGGCCATGGTTTTGACACCAGGTATCTGTCTCTTTAAGACCCTTCTGGAGGATGTCTGTGTCAGCCAGAGAGTCGATTATGGCCCCCAGTTTGCAGTCATCTGCGAACTTGGTCAGCCATAGTCCTCCCGTGCTTGCCTGTACCTCAAAGAAGTATATACTGAACAGGCGGGGTCCCAGGATTGAGACCTGTGTGATGCCGCTTGTGACTGGTTTAGAGTCGGACATGGCACCCGCAACTCTGACCATGTGTGTTCTATCCGTCAGCCAGTTGGCCACCCATCTCATGACATAGGGGTTAATGTTCAAGCTGGTAAGCTTGTCTATAATGCCACAGTGGAGAATGGAGTCGAAGGCCTTAGTGAGGTCCAGGTAGCCTGTGTGGACTACCTTCCCTTCATCTATTTCCATGGTAACTGTTTCAAAGAAGTCAACTAGGTTTAGGAGGCAGGATCTGCCTTTAACAAAGCTGAATTGGGTAGGGTCCAGTGTCTAGAGGTTCCCAATGTCTCTGTTTATGAGTTCTATGATAATTCGCTCCATAGCTTTGCAGACCAGGCTGGTCAGGCTTATAGGGCAATAGTTCCCAGGTTCTGTTGTGGCACCACCTTTGTGGAGCAGGATGACTGTTGCTGTACGCCATTCTTTGGGTACATAGCCTGTGGTAAGGCTGAGTATGAACAGTGAATTTAGGTGAGAGTTTAGTTCCTTTTGGAGCTCGTGTAAGACGCAGCCAGGGACACCATCCAGTCCCATTGATGCTGTGTTCTTAGCTTTGCAGAAGGCTGTTTTTACCTGCATGTCCATGATGCCTGGGGCTCTGCATTCTTCTGGGATGCACACAGGCCCTTTTGGGGGTTGGGGGGGGGAGTTTGCACTAAACCTGTCTGCCAGGATGTTGGCAATGTCAGTTAGTTCAGTGTATATTTTGCCATTTTGCAGTAGCTCAAAGCATATCTGAGAGTTGCCACTTAAATGTTTGATATAGCTAAAGAAGGCTTTGTGGTTATCTTTAGATTCCGTGGCAATTTTTCGTTAGAAACTGGCCTTGGATGATTTTATGAGTGATCGTAGTTTCTTGCTAATAATGATCAGTGATGCCTTTCCTTTTTGGAATTTTGCTCTATCATGTAGTAGTTTCCTCCTTCTGTTGTATAGCTTATTTATTGCCAAGGACCACCAGACTGGTTTCCTCTTTTTGGATGTAGTGAGTCTTGGTTTTATTCGGGATGGCTTGATCCATGCATCCCTGTAGATGCTCATATAATGCACTTGTAAAGGATTCTGCAGATTGGTAACATTATCCTGTAGCAAGGGGGCTTTGAAACTTTCCACTTCGGTCTTGAGAAGTGTGAAGTTTTCTTTTGAAAAGTTTTTCACAGTGGTTTCCTTGACTGGGGGTGGGGTCAGGATGTGGATGTCCAGTGTGATTACATTATGATCTTATCTTACCAGTGAGGGGTTTACCTCTGGTGTGGGACACTCATCCCCCATGTTGGTGATGATCAGGTCCAGTATGTTGTCACCTCTAGTGGGAGTGGTGACCAGCTGTTCCAGGGCGTTTGAGTTTATAAACTCTAGGAAGCATTGGGCAAAGGAGTTTGTACTTGAGAAATTCTCCCAGTCAGTGTTTGGGTAGTTGAAATCTCCTAATATCATGGTGTTTGGTAGGACCTTTATATTTTCCAGTGTTCTCAGGAATGCTGAGTGAGGGTCCTGAGACAAGGTAGGTGATCTGTAGCAGGCTACAATCTGATAAGCAGCTTTGCCCACTGTTAGTTTCACTTGGATGGTCTCCGAGGCCTCGTGCTGTGCCACTAACCTGGAGGTGTGGGTATCCTTTATGAAAATGGATACACCCCCTCCTTTTGTATTTCGGTCCGGGTTTTGGGGCAGAAGCTCAGAGAGACTGGGATTTCTTTAAGTGGAGCATGTCCAACAGCTCTGTGTTTGACATAGCTTTATATGTTAGGTAGAGATCACCTGTGAGTAGGCGATATGCGACAGAGTAAAGCTGGAGTGTTTTGAGATGGTCTGTGTAGGGCATGTATTTAAGGCCGCTAATCCTCTTTGTGAGGTATTTCTGCAGGCTTTCCAGTTGTTGTAGATGTCTTGTGAGGTACATACCAAAAGGGGCATTGTACTCTATAATGGATCTAATGAGTGATGAGTAGACGGGAACAATGACCTCTTTTTTTCTGCATGAGAAGCCTTTTGTGATGAGGTGTGCCATGTAGAAGGATTTCCTGACTACTGTGGTGATGTGATTATCAAAGTAGAGTCTACTGACCACCTGTGTCCCAAGGTCTCTTATCACACTTTCAGTGTTAGGTATACTACCACCTATGTTGTAGTTCATGGGTTCAGAGTTTTTACCAAAGGGGATGATAATGCACTTTTTGGCATTGAGCTTGAGGCCATGGCTTTGACACCAGGCATCTGCCTCATTGAGCCCCTTTTGTAGGATGTCCACATTGTTAGTAGTTTCGATTCTGGCTCCTAGTTTGCAGTTATTTGGGAACTTCATTAGCCAAAGACTTTCTGTTTTAGCCTGTACTTCAGGGAAGTAGATACCAAACAGGACAGGACACAGAACTGAACCCTGCGGTACTCCACTTGTCACTGGTCTGAAGTCAGACTTGGAGTCAGCTACTTTCACAGTGTGGGTTCTGTCAGTGAGTCAGTTGGCAACCCATCTTGTGACATAGGGATTTACACCTAGTTTAGTGAGTTTATCTATAATTCCAGAGTGGGGGATGGTGTTGAAAGCCTTGGCAAGATCTAGATAGGCTGTGTGAACCACCTTACCCTTGTCTACGGCTTTGGTGACTGCTTCGAAGAAGTCTATCAGGTTTAGGAGACATGATCTGCCTTTTACATACCCAAAATGGTTGTGGTCCAGAGTTTGTAGATTACTAATGTCTTTGTTTATAAGTTCCATGATGATATGTTCCATGGCCTTGCAGACCAGGCTCATCAGGCTAATGGGGCGCTAGTTCCCAGGGTCTGTGGTGGCTCCCCTCCTTGTGTAGTGGGATAACCATTGCTGTGCACCATTCAGCAGGCAGAAAGCCTGAGGTGAGGCTATGATTGAACATGGTACTTAGGTGTGGTGCCAGTTCATTCTGTAGTTCATGTAGAACTCAGCCTGGGATGTTATCTGGTCCCATGGATGCTCTGTTCCTGGCTTTGGAGAGTGGTTTTTACCTGTGCAGCCGTGATGACAGCAACTTTGCATTCTTCCGGTATAGAGATGGGCTCTTTCATGGGTGAGAGGGGGGTAAAGTTAGCATTGATCCTATCTGCCAGGACATTGGCAATATCAGTTGGGTCTGTATATTTAGTGCCATTGTGCTGTAACTCAGAGCAGATCTGAGTGTTGCCATTGTGATTCTTGACATAGCTATAGAATGCTTTGTGGTTGTCTTTAGAATCAGTGGCGATTTTGTTTTCATAACTAGCTTTAGAGGATTTTATCAGGGATTGCAGCTTCTTACTGAGGCTGACCAGGGAGCTCATCCACTCATGGGTTTTACCCTCTTTTGCAACGGTTTCTTCCTTCTGTTGTGCAGTTTGTTTATGGCAGGGACCACCAGATTGGCTTCCTTTTCTTGGAGGATAGCGTCTTGGTTCTGTTTGGGATAGCATGATCCATGCACTCATGTAAGTGCTTATAATGTGCAATTTTGTAGGATTCAGTAGTCATAACTGTATTGTCCATCTGCATGGGTGTCCTGAAGTTCACCACTTCTGTCTTAAAAATCATGAAGTTGTCTTTGGAGATATTTTTTAACATGGTTTCCTTAATGGAGGGTGGGAGCAGAATGTGGATATGTAGGGTATTTAGTTATGGTCAGATCGGGCCAATGAGGCATTGACTTCAGGTGTGGAACACCGGTCACTTAGGACAAACCAAACCCCGTAAACAACACAAATAACCACAAAGTGAGCTAAATGCTACTCATTGCCAGAAGTCTCAGCCTCCAGATGCACACACCTGAGGCACTTCTCAGTATGGAGAATATTGATATCTGTGCAGTAACAGAAACCTAGTTCAAGGCTCCAGAGAGCACACCAGCACTACCAGGATACTACTCATTCCATACCTTCCAGCATCAGAACCTGGATCATAGCACATAGGGTGGGGATGTATCCATATTCATCAAGGATACCTACATCTCTCTCTACATGCTCTCTACAGGATATGTACCCATAGAATGTTGCACAGCAATGTTCTTCCCACTCCACAGGGGTGGGGCCACAAAAGACCCTGGGCATTCACGCTCTATGAACCTGACGAGTCTGATCTGCAAGGCAATGGAGCCAATCATAATGGAAGTCAACAATAAAGACATTGGGAACCTTTACCCAGTTTGGCTTCGTCAAATGCAGATCATGCCACCTGAACTGCGTGGATTTCTTTGAGACAGTTACCCAGGCTACAGATGATTGAAATGAGCTCCATACAGCCTACCTATACCTCGCTAAGGCCTTTGACACCATTCCCCAGTCAGGTATCATAGATGAACTCACCAACCTGGGCATGAATCCATACATCACAAGATGGATTGTAAACTGGCTCACAGATAGATCCCACAAATTAAGAGTTACTGGCTACCTGTCAGACTCAACACCGGTAACAGCTGGTGTCCCCCAGGGTTCAGTCCTGGGGTCCCTCCTGTTTAGTATAGACTTCTAAAAAGTACATGCCAACACAGGAGGGTTGTGGTTGACTGGTAACTGTAAATTGTTTGCCATAATAGATTCCCTGGATGACACAAATATTCTCCAGAAGGGACTCTATGAGGCAGATGTGTGGTGTCAGAATCATGGCCTCAAGCTCAATGTGGAAGAATGCATAGTAATCCCCTTTGGTGAAAACAAAGTACCCACAAATTTCCACATAGGTGTTACCCCTTAAAACTGACAAGGTAATAAGGGATCTGGGGACACAGGTAGATAGTCATCTTTCCTTTGGCAACCATGTTGCCAAAGTGATTGGGAAATCCTATGTAGCTCACCTAATCAACAAAGGGTTTGCATCAGGATCAAAAGAGGTAGTGGTTGCCCTCTACTCTTAAGTCATCAGATCCATCATTGAGTACAATGCACCATTTTGGATGTACTCAAATAAGCATATCCAGCAGCTGTAGAGACCACAGAGGTACCTCACCAAGAGGATTACTGGCCTCAAACAGTTGTGTTATGCAACACAACTGGCAAAACTAAATCTGTTTTCCATTGCGTACCACCTACTCAGAGGCACACTCTGCCTAACATACAGAGCCATGTCCAACACATAACTGTTGAACATGCTCCATCTACGGATAACAAAATTGAGTCGCACTACACACTCCAAGGATATGAACCTCATCACAACAATGAATACAACATGCTGGTGGGATAGAGTGCCATCCCAGACACTTGTCTTACTGTGGAACAGAGTCCCAATGTACATCAGACAGAGCCCCTCGCTGACACTCTTCAATAGGAACCTTGATGAGTGGATGGGAAACAGACAATTCATGCCAGGCATCACATCAGCATCCCCACTAGAAAGGGGCTTAGGATACTAACTATTATAACTAGGGCTTGGGAGACTACCCAATGGGGTGGTGAAAGCTGCACAACTTGCCTAGGCTAATATATGCCTTTGTGAAGATAGTCTACTACATGCTTATGAACCTATGTGACAGGTACATGTCGACATATAGTAGATGTGTACTTCATTGTACAGTCATGTTGTACAGCAGGCACATGGACCACATGCACTGTAATGCTTACAGATACTGGTGGCTGTTATGTTCAGTGGGTGAGATGTGCAGCTCATGTATTTTGTGCCATTCAGATGTGTGCTGGGTGGGACTGTCCTGGATGGCTCCCTGTCATTGTCACCCTCTTACATACATCGCTGCCCATCCATTTATGGATTATTATACTGTGTCCCCCCTACACACACACACACACACACACATATATATATATATATATATATATATATATATATATATATATATATATATATATATATATATATATATATATATGTTCACATGTAGGTAATAGGCTATCTGCCTGAAGGCATATATTAGTATGGCCAGAGTGTGCAGCTATCACCACACATGGGGTTAGTTCCCTAGGCCTCTGTGTAGTAGAGCTGATGAAGTGATCCATGGTGTGACAGTTCAGTTTCACATACACTCATCAAGGCTCCTCTGGAAGAGTGTCAGGGACTCGGCTTACTGCAGGTTGGGAGCCTGTTCCAAAGCAAGGGAAGTCTGTGAGTTAGTAATGTATCCCTCCAACATGTTCTGTTTATTTTTGTGATGATGATATCCCTAGAGCATGTGGCACAGTGAGCTTGGGTTTACTTCAGATAGCGCATGTACATCAGTTCTGCATTGGACATGGACCTGTCTGTTGGGCAGAGATCACCTGAGTAGACAGTATGCAACAGAGTACAGATTGAGTTATATTCACTCTTGTTGCATGAGGCAACTGTCTTGAGGCCAGTAATCCTCTTGTTAAAGTACTTCAGTGGTCTTTTCAGCTGCGGAAGGTGCCTAGTCAGATTCATCACAAGTGTGCTGTGATACTCTCTGATGGGTCTGATGACTGATGAGTTGAGGGAACCTCCTTTGACCTACATGCAAAGACCTTGGCAATTTGTGGGAACACATAGCATGATTTTCTAACCACTTTGTGAATGTGTTTCAGGAAGTAGAGATGACTATCCACATGTGTCCATAGATCCCTTATTATTACCTTCATATTTAGGGTGTTGGCACCTATGTGGTTTGTATGATTGTAGCTCAAGGCCATAATTATGACACCAGCTCTGTCTGACTGAGACCCTTTTTAAGGATGTCTCTGTTGTCCCAAACATCGATTATGACAACCTTTTTGCAGTCATCCACAAACTTTGCTAAACATAACCCTCATGTGTTTGACTGTATTTCTGAAAAGTATACACCAGACAGGAGGGGTCCCAGGACTGAGCCATGGGGGACAGCAGTTGTTACGAGCTTGAACAGGAGACCACAATTCTTACCTTGTGGGATCTATCTATGCCCCAGTTGGCAATCCATCAGATGACATACATGTTTATGCACAGGTTGTTGATTTTGTAGATACGACATGTGTGTGGGATGTTAGAAAAGGGCTTTTCAAGGTCTATGTAGGCTGTGTGGACCTCATTTCATTGATGTATGTCCTGGATGACTGCCTTAAAACTGTCTAGCAGGTTTACAAACCATGATCTGCCCCTGACCAAACCAAAATGGGTAGGCTTGGGTGTTTGTAGGCTCCCAATAGCTCTGTTTATGAGTTCCATAATGATGGACTCCATGGCCTTGCAGATAAGGCTTATTAGACTTATAAGACAATAGTTCCCATGGTCTGTTGTGCACCAACACTTGTGGAGTGTGCCAAACATTGCTGTAACCCATTCAACCGGTTCATATCCTGTACAGAGGGTGAGTCTTAACAGACTGTTCAGGTGCAGGGTCTGTTTGTTTTGGAGTTCACATATGACACAGCCAGGGAAACCATGTCATCCCATAGACGCCATGTTTTTAGGTTTGGATAGAGCTGTTTAATCATTATATATGTGATTTCTGGGTTTTCACAATCTCCAGGTATGGTAATGGGCCCTTGTGTCAGTGAGAGGGGGGTAAATATGTATGAACCTGTCTGACAAGATGTTGGCAATGTCAGTCATGTACATGTATTCATTTACACTTTGCACTGACTCAGAACATATATGAGTTTACATTGATATTTATGACATAGCGAAAGAAAGATTCATGGTTCTCTATGGACTCTTTGGCAGTATTTTTGCCAGAACATGGTTTGGATAATGTTAGGTGTGCTCATTGTTTCTTGATGATACTGATCAGAGATTCATTGATCTTCTTTGGATTTTCACTTTCTTTGAACAACTTAAGTACTTGTAGTACATAGTTTGATTATGACGGGGGGTCCAATATATTATATGGGTCTGTTTTCATATCACTGTGTGCGCAAGGCAGGATTGGCGAATAGTGACAAGTTCCTGGAGTAAGAACTGTAACTGCCAGATATGTGTGGCCCACTGCTGTACTCAGACATGGCCTAAGTGTGTGAGCATGCCCAGTATGACCTTTCAGTATGTTGTTGACTGACATTTGCTTCCTTTGTTTAAATGTGTGAGCATGCCCAGTATGACCCTTCAGTATGTTGCTGACTGAAATTGTCTAAATTTGTTTAAGTGTGTGAGCATGCCCACTATGGGCATATATACTATATGTGTGTGAAAAATAAAGTTGGTTTTTACTTCAGGGCTCACCTTTGTGTTGTACATTGACAGGAAGTACGCTGTGCTTGCAGGGCTTCCATGAGTCAATTTGCATAGACTTATCAACATTTCTACATACAGGGGGGGCAGCTATTATTTGTACATTTCTACCCTGGGGGCACACCTGATTGTTACTGTGGGTGTACACAGGATGAGGGGTACACCTGACACTTATACACATTTGCTAGGCCTGCACTGCTATGTCAGGTACTCCATTTCAGTCTGTACTGTTGCCTATTTTACTGGCTTGAGGCATACCACTGTACTACAGACCTTAGCTTCCAATTACACGCATATTAGTTTGAGACTTCATAGCCTACCCAACCCACATCAAACTGCCTGGCCTATTGTTATCTGTCTGCATAGGCCTGGGGGGAGGTTACTCATATGCCTCTTCAGAGGGCATGATACAGCATTTGTTTGTGTTTGCGTTTGTCTACAATTATCCTGCTGGCTGTGACTGTTAGGTATGTGACCCCCCCACCCCAACTGGTATGTGTGAGTGACTTAAGTTGTGTCTGTGCCAGTGAAATGCTATCATGGCTTAGTGGTTCAGTACTGTGACTACAGTGTACCATATCCGGAGTTCGAGCCCTGTCACTGCTTTTTATTTTTCTGCTGGGCAGATCTAACTGGTTAAGGAACATTAAAGCAGGTGTGAGCGCTTTTACCCGACTTTGCCCAACATTGCCCAACTTTGCCCGATGTTGCGCTGGTTAGCGCGGTGCGCAGCTACGCGCAATTGTATTTAAATATGCTCAATACTGGTACAATTTGCTTAGCAGTGCTTTATATTGCTTAAAATAGGGACTCATGCCTCAGGTGGTGCTGCAGGGCTGCCTATGTCGGATGCACATATTACACTCCCTATACATGTTTGAAAACAGGTAGTGTCAAGTTAGGCATCCCTTTTACTGTATGTGTGAGTCAGAGAGAGGTGTAATTTCCAGGGTTCCTACTGAGTCAGTGTATGTGCTATGCGTTGCCTCTTAGCCAAGGCCAGGGCATACTGGGCATGTCTCCTTCTGCCTACTGGGGCAGGCTCAGGTTGTTCCTCCTCTGAGTCACTCTGTGCCTGTGCAGGCCTTGGCAATGGTAGAGGGCTGTTTGGCCCTGCCCCATGTTGTTGCTGCTGCAGCTGTTCCACAGGATCATATTGTGTAGCAATACACATACCATGACAATTTGGGTACATGTAGTTGGTGAGTACTGCAAGGTTCCACCAGATGTGTCCAGGCACCAGAACTGTGACTTGAACATCCCAAACATACGCTCAATTATGTTTCTTGTTTGTGCGTGTGCCTCATTATGGAGTTCTTGTTTGGGTGTGTGTGCATTTCTGATGGGTGTCATCAGCCACAGCTCCAATGCGTATCCAGCATCCTCCACTAGGTGACCATCAGGGATGTCCCCATTGGCAAATCTCTGGTACAGCTGCATCAGATGCCAGATGTGGGAATCGTGATAACTTCCAGAGCAGCAAGCACACACACATTCATTATTATGCCCTGGGCATTGCACACGACCTGGCAGTTGATGGAGGGGAAGCCCTTGCGGTTTATATCGACCCTAGCCCACTCACTGGGTGGTGCTTTGATGTGTATGTGCGTGCAGTCTATTGCACCCACTACCTTAGGGTATTCTGCTATTTGGTGGAAAAGACACATATTGCTGGCCAATGCCTCATGGGAATTGGGGAACTATACATGCTCACCGACATGTGCTGACATGGCATCCAGGAACTGGTGCAATACCCTGGATGCTGATGCCTCTGAAATCCCCATCATATCACCAGTTGGTCTCTGGAAGGTACCTGTAGCTAGTATTCTTAGACCAACACATAACTTGGTATCCACTGGGATGAGTTCCCCTCTGTTGGTTCTGTGTGTGAGGCGAGGCTGGCACAGCTCAACAATTTGCTGCAGGAGATCTCTGTCCACCCTATAGCACTCCACTATCTCCAGCTCATGTAGGCCCTGGTAGGTTATCCTGGGTCTGTACACTCTTCTCCATCTCCTCACTGTGGGTTGCTCAGCAGCATTCCTAACATCACCACCCTCAGCACCTTGCACATGTTGGTTTATGATTGCAAGAGCAGCCCCAAACATTTTGTCTGACTTTAAAGTTTTTAAACTTTCCCTCTTTGTATACTGCAATGTTGCAGAGTTCTTCAGAAAAAAATAGGGAAGAATGCTGTTTGCAGAGTTTAAAGTGCTGGGCTGGACTGGGCTAGTCTGCTACCTGTGTAATTGGCTGATTCTGATATATTTCACCTGGCAGCTCTGCGAGTTTCCTTGGTTAACTTCCTACTACTTCTTTTCCTTCCTTTCCCCATTCTGCTTCCGCCCAACGCAGCGCTGTGCAAACGAGCGCACACAAGTGCACACACGTGCACACACAAACGCATACACTGTGTGCACGTTTGCAAGAAATTTCAGATATATTCACGGCGTACACCTTTGGTTTCTAGTTTTCAAAAAGGACAACTGTAGACACACCTCTTGCAATCCTGAGCAACTCAGGGCAAACACAAGACACTGTGCTCCAATAAGCTTACAACCTTTCTGACACACCCCCTCATGATGTTACCTATATTCTACTCTACTACTCACCTACTCCTACACTTACACCCTTGGGACATGGCTCACATGCTGGGGAAAATTAGGATTCACTATCCTTATCCTCATTTGCATAGGATTGCCTACTAATGCATGGCTACATCTCTCACACTGAGCATCCCCCCCTTAGCAGCCACTACTCAGTGGCCTTGTTGTCTTCAGACTGCCATTCACCTGTATAGCAGATAAGCTTTTTAGTGAAAATGGCTATTTTTGGTTATTTTTAAATTCTTTTCTTGTTTTTTAAAGCACCGCACATTTGCACGGTGCTGCGCTACGCTTAAACATCGGAGATCGGGGAAAAAAACTTAGATTTTAATAATTTTAAATATTTATAAATGCCAATGGCCTTATATTTAGCCATTGGCATGCTTCCTCAACTGTATTTATTTGGAGCTGTCATAGCTCCTTTTAGCTATTTTCAGAATGGTACTCTGTTACCAATGGAGTACATTTCTACAGATAACACTAATCTTCCACGGACAGGTTAGTGTTTCCTGGATTGCAAATTTACCTCATTTGCATAGCTTTCAGCAGCCAATGAGGTAATTTGCATACCATGATGCTGTCCGTGCAAGAGTAGCTTAACAGCTCTCGTGCACGACCCTACTGGCTGTATCTGGATTGCACGGCAGACATATTGCCTCTGTGAACTCCTACACTCTTCTTGCACTCCGTGCAAGCTTTCGTAAATCCAGCCCTATGAGTTTTCAAACACTAAATCATACGGTCTTGGCCATATGAATATTGAGCTTCTGAAAACTCCGACAACTGATAGGAACCATATTTATATATATATATATATATATATATATATATATATATATATATATATAGATATATATATATATATACACATATATGTACACCACTGCAAAAAAAAAACAAAAAACATTTTTTTGTTGTTCTTATTTTAAATTCAAACTTGTTGGTTATATGATCTCGGACATATAACGTTTGGCATTCTCTCAGTTCAAAGGTAATCCCTATATATATATATATATATATATATATATATATATATATATTTATAGAGAGAGAGAGACAGAGAGAGAACTGCTACAGAATCCTGAAAGCCCAAAATCCTGAAGACCAAAATCTTGAGACCAAAATCTCGAATGTGCAAAATATTGAAAACTCAAAATACTAAAAACACACAGGATACAAGCACTTACTATATTCCAGCACAAGTACATGCAGAAACAAATAAAACACAAACCATATTACTCTTCTCCAAGGATAAGCAGGGGGGCAAACCCCCATGCACCCCCCACACCCCCTGCTACTTAAATATATCAACTCCACGATTGCACTTAGTGTAGTGAAATGCAATCTCAGAGTTGATATATTTAAGTAACAAGGGGTGTGGGCAGTTCATATAGTTGACGGGTAATATGTTTCTGTATATACTTGTGCTGGAATATAGTAAGTGTCGGTATCTTATGTATTTTCAGTATTTTGAGTTTTCAGTATTTTGAACTTTCGAGATTTTGGTCTCAGGATTGTGGTCTTCAGGATTTTGGGCTTTCAGGATTCTGTAGTGCTTTTATATATATATATATATATATATATATATATATATATATATATACATACACATATATGGGAATAATTCACAATGCCAAAATCCAGAAAGATTGAATTTCATATGGTCTAGACCATATGATCGAACTTTCGGAATCCTGACATTGAGAACGGAGATCTGCATACAGTGCAGAATGGGAGATTTCCCTTTTCCTCGCTGTAGTGCAATCCTGGCATTGGAATATTTGAGTAGTGGGGGTGTGGGGTGTGCAGGGGGGGGGTTCCCCCCTGCAAAAACATTTAAATTGTTGAGTTTTTTGGATTTATTTTTGAATTTCGATATTCTGAAACATCAATCATATGGTCTCGATCATATGAATTTGCTGTTTTGGAGTTTTAAGATTCTGAAGTGAATCCAAATATATATATATATATATATATATATATATATATATATATGTATATGTGTGTATGTATGCTGTATATATGTACATACATACTTACAAATTTTGACAAAAAAGGTAAAAAAATATAACTGGTATAGAAATGTGGAAGGCAAACTGCATGCTCTGAGACATTGCCTTGGGGGGTGCAAACCAAAAAAAGTGTGCTTTGTTTTGCTCCTTTTTTTTTTGCAGGGGCAAATATACCATCTGAAAAATGTTACCACAATGGGGATAGGTCATTTTTCGCAATTTAGTTATTGCTGCAATGTTGCGCAATTTTCTACCATCTGTTTTCACTACCATTTATCAAAAGAATATTTGTTGGCAAAAGTGAACTTCAAATAAAATATGCAAGTGATTTGCATATATATATATATATATATATATATATATATATATATATATATATATATATATATATATATATTGCTATATAGTATATTGTTGCATTGCTTTTTTGGGTTGAATAGTGTTTTCTGTCAGTTGTTTCCAAGAGATGCACATTTGTGAGGTATTCTGTCTTACTTGCTTTGAAAACAGATTTTCTGTGTTCATTTCCTGAATGATGGAAAACCCACCACAAACTCATGTAGTGTAGATTTACCCTTGCATATCATTAGTAAATGTTGCTGCATCTGAATCTTAATGTCTGGGAGAAAAGTGCTGTCCCCACTTCCTTTGATTTTGTAGGTTTTCAATAGCCCATTTGTCTGTTCTAAAACAAGTACTATAAAGAACTTAGATTTGCAACCATTTTCTGGCAAACATTTTAAGCTTTTGCTCCCATTTGATGGTGAGTGAGACTTGTCCTTATAAAACAAATAATTAGATACAGAAGAATCACTTTTGAAGATTAATTTAAAAGCAGTTAGTCCATTCAATTCATCTCTACTTTTTGATTTTTTTTATTCACAATGAAGTACACCAGTTTTCAATAGTCTTGCATTTAAAAAATGTTGCAATATTTACAATTTAGGCAATATTTCTGTAAAATCTGTTAGTGCTTCTAAGTCATGGGATAATACCTCCTGAAATGAATTATGAATACAAAGACTCCTTTTGAAAAGTTTGAATTATGTAGTTTCTCAGATTAACTTTTTTGTTTTAAAAATTACAACAAATAACCACACATAGATCATAGATCTAATGAGAGGTAGGCATGGGCAATTGTTGCATACAGACAGGCTTTTCTACTCAGTCTAGTACTAGATAGCACTGCCAAAAGTTACATAATAATTTTCAAGCTACTGACGAATCAGAAACCTTATCAATCAACAGGCAAAGAGCAAGCAATTGTACAATTATGTTACTTAAAAATCTAAAAAATATCTTACAGAGACACTAGAAATACACCATACTTGATTTTGAGAGAAAAAAACAATAATAATAATAAGGGACAGATCATTATTTTGATTTTCAAATAATTTGAAATATTAGTAATACACACACACACATACACAACACACACACACACACACACACACACACACACACACACACACACACACACACACACACGCACGCACACACACACACATGCACGCACATACTCACACACACATGTATATGCGTGTGCATGTGTGTGTGGACTTTTGCATAAATAATCAAAAACATGAATGTCATTTCAATAACCACTTCAGATTCATGTCCACTGTGTTTAATTTCACAGCTCTCGACAGTATAATTATTTCATACTAATGATTCTGTTGAGGTTGCTTATGAAATTAATTCAGCTGCAACAACTAATTCTGTTCTTTTTCTCATTTGCTTCGTGATATATATCCAGTGTAACAGATCTTTTTTTAAGAAAATAGCAATGGGACCTTTTATTTCTGTTTTAAGGGACCTTTCATTTCTGTTTTAAGAGTCATATAACTCATAATAGAAGCTTAACAGGTCAAAGGTCGACTATATGTAGTGCAGTACAGAAAAGATCCCGATGTCAGTCGACAAAACAATTGTACCACTCTTTTAACATTATTCCTTAGTATACTCACATTTTTGCTGCAGCCAATTCACGTCAAGTCTTGGGCTTTCAGACACATACAAATATGCAGTGCTGTGTTTATAAATCTAATGCAAAATAGAAACAGTAGACAAACACAGCAAGGTCCTAACACAGATCATGGGAACTCCTTTAAATTATGAATGCACTTTTGTTTGAATTCGACAGAACTGCTCTTTCGACTGCATTGTCTAAAATGCTCGTTAATCATCTCAATGACTTATCAATGTTAAGGAGAAAGGAGACTATATGTCTGCAAACCCCAGCACAAACAGTAATAAAATAAGTAAGCTGTAAGGGGAGTAACTGCTGAAATTCTGGGATTAGTAGAAAGCATTCCCTAGCACATCCTACAACACAGAGTAACATTTTCTTTAATGAGCAGAAAGCAAAAGATGCAATGTTTTCCTTTAAACAGGTCACACAAAACATGGTCTCTTAGTAATGGATAAGGTAGCTGTACTTCTTGGGAAAGATAGGTTTACCTACACCAGGCTTTGTTTACTATAACTAAAAACTGTGTCTCTCACAGAGACAAGTGCAGATATTATATTTTATAATTCTAGGCACAGTTTCAATGGCATTGTTAGATAAATTAGTGCAACAAATGTGAGTGTGTTAAATATGTGTCCATTCATACTGCTGCTTACTGCATGCAATATAGCAAGACGCAATTCTAAAGAAACAAAAATACTGACCAATATCTTATTGGAACACTTATTTTACTGTTAGAATCCATTTCATTCATTCTTTTAATCAGCGGTGTCAGGTTAACTGTTTTGTTTCAAAAATGCATTTCTGGTATAACATCAGGCTTAGATCAACAGGACTGAATAGCAAATAGTTTGAGTCAGGTCGGGGTCATGCCTCCGTATGTAAACGAGCATTTTAATAAGTACATATATAGATTTGTAACTTCAATTTTACAAGCTTGCCCAATATATGAGGTTACTGTTTTAAAACAGATCTATTTCCTGCACACTAAAACTAAAGTCTGATTCAGAAAAATCTCCAGAATCAATGCATGCATATCATTTACCAAGTAACCACCTAAAATAAAACATAAGGACACAATTTTTATTAATCACAAAATGGCTGTATTTGTAAGATAGCTTATAAATATGCTGCAATGAAATATGTTCCAGAAACAGCTGCAAACTTGACCCTTAATAGAATGTAACAACTAGAAACCAAATATACATGCATTTTAAGAATTAAAGAATGGGTACTATTCAAGTTTTGCATTGCACTGCTTAAAATTCTACAGTCAAAGAAGGTTTTCTATAATAAGTTGGAATACTTTAGTAAAATTGAAACCCTTTTCCTGTCCATTTAAATAAGTGCAGTTTTGTGAAAACTGTTTAAAAATTCAAGTTGATTTACCACAAAATTACATTCTGCCAAGCAGTCTGAATTTCTTCAGACAGTGGACATTAAAATCTAGCACATTTCCGTTAAAAGGTTTAAAATTTGTAGCTTGTCAAAGTGCTGCCTACGTTTGAGACCAGGTTCAAATAACACTATTTTTTTCAGCTACAACAAACTATAAATTATGAAGCAGAAGAACTGTCAGCAAGAACATATTTGGAGTAGGCAAACCCACTGGGACAGTTTGATAACTCTGCTTTATTTTTCAGCTTTATCCATTTAAAACACTGGTGTATGGGATACATTTTTGATATTTGTAACAGTTTACTATTGTGGCAACATGACACATTGAAGAATAATGTTTCTTAATTCAAATAAGTGAACTTGAGCCTTTGTACATCTAATGATGGTGATGATGTCAGACTGAAGAGTCTGAATTTAAATGCTACATATTCAGAATGCCTTCCAGTTATAGTACCTGCAATTATTATTTATACATTAGATATATAATCTGAACTTTTAGATTGTTATGTACTTTATGTCTCCAGATGAACAGAATAGTATGTATAAACATGTATATGAATTATTATTATTGCCGTTGCTGCTGTTGTTGTAAAACAATCTTGCTGAATTATATAAAGATTGCTAGGTCGCTAAATCATGCTTTGAACCAAATCCAGATGCAATAGCTGCATGTGGAATAACACAGCTAACATGCACATTAAAATTGTAGAAGAAAGGTTATTATGTTAATGAAAAATTAACTTTAAAAATAATGTGAAAATATTTTGCTGCTACATACAATAATTACTTATTTGTCAAAATAAACATTGATCCTTTTTTTTCTAATGAAAGGTTCAAAATATTCCAGTGATATAACACAAAAACAAGAACAGCAGTAAAATACTTGGTGTGGTATTCAACAGAATGGAAATATGTACTTGAAAAGCAACATGTCACACTAGTAACTTTGTAAGGGAATTCAAAGAAGTCAGTGAACAAAAAAAGAAAAAAAAAGGTATGCCTGAACAACAATGGGAGTCTTATTTTTTAGAAAGATAGACTAAAGTGTACGAAGGTGAAATAAACTACAAAAATAATTAAGGTAAAATATGCAGAAAGTATAGACATGAAGACATTTGGATAATTTCAAATTTGAAGGATGTCAAAGAAAAAAGCAAATAAAGAATATACAATATATTTAAATATTTTTTTTTCAAATAGATTCTTATTTTGTTTTCATTATAAACATACGCAAATGTACATATAACAAATACAATAAAACAACAACAAAACTATTTGCAATATTTACATTCATCCACGATAACAATCATTTTATCCACGAGAAGTTATCAGTATTTGTTCCAAAGTTTTCCCAGTTTTTGCCATGCTATTTTTTTATGGGTAATATTATGAGTTCAATAACAAATGGTTTGCATTTCTTTTTTACAAATAACTTTCGCTAAATTAATAAAATCTTTAAACATCAAATCTTGTTTACTTTTCCAGTTCAAAGCAATAACTTTTCTGGCAATTGCAAGAATTGACCAGAGTAACTGAATCTGAGATTGAGGTATTACATTAGGTATAGGAACATTGAATAGGATTAGTCAGAAATATGACAGTTATCAGACCATAAAACATTTGCAAAATATCTGAAGTCTTTCCAGTATTGAATATTTCTACATTCAATGAACATGTGAAACCAGTTGGCCTCTAGTAATTCCTCACATTTCCAACATTTACTTTCACTGTTTTTGAGTATAAGTATGTGGAGTATAGAAACTCATATTCATAAATTTCCATGTATACAATCTTCAATGTAATGAAGAAGAGGTACCATATGTAGAATTCAATAAATTGTTTTTGGATTCATCAGATATTTGTTCTCCATTAATCTTTACATAGTAATTCCAAAAACCTGAGTCAGACTTTAGAGTGTCTTCTCTTAGTAACTTATAGATAGGTGAGATACTTAATAAAAAGCTGAATCAAACTAGGTATAGATTCAGTCTCTAGGTTGATTGATGCTCGCATTTTGTTTTCTATAAACTGCCATAATGAGTGTATAAACATCCAACTGCCTTGAATATTAGCAAAACTAAATAAAAGAGAGTTTAGTGGTTTAATACTCTTATTTTCAATAAACCGATGCCAGAATATCAAGTTACTTTCCTTTAATTTTTGCATTGTATTCATTTTGAAAGAATCTAGGTAATCAGGGGCATATGCTATAGGGAATATAAGAAACAGAAATTGTTTAATGCTGTAATTACAATCAATTATATTTTTAAAGTTATTACATATTTGATTAATGTAATAAGAAACATAATCAAACTTCTTATTAAATAAACAAAATTCACATAAAAGCCAATTAACTCTTCTTATTCCATAGTGTTCCTTAAATTGATTTTTCTATAGTTCTGACATTAGTTATATGAATCTTATGTATTGTTTTCCAGCCAGCTACATAGGTAGGTGTGATCCAATGTAATATTACATTAATAATAACTGATTTAGAATAAAGATCTAAGCTAGGGAATGCTATCCCACTACTGTTCCAAAATATAATGTGAAATTTATATGCAATCCTAGGTTTTAAGGGGAACCATAAAAATTTAAGTAGCATAGAATTACATTTTTTTAAATAAGTTTTTGGGAGGGGGTAGTATCAATGACTGTATATAAAACATTTGAGGTAAAATTATCATTTTAATTAAAGAGAGCCTATCCTCCATTGTGAAGAGCATTTTATTCCACCTTTTGATCAGTTCACTAATGGTGGCTATTAAATTATTGTAGTTTAGCTTAACAGACTCTTTCCATGTACTCTTTATACTGACACCCAAATATTCTAATATATCATTCTCCCAATTAAACAGGCTATTCTCTCTTAAGCATTTGTTGATATTTTTGTTAATTTAATGTTTTGGATTTATTATGATTAAATTTAAGCCCTGAAATTCTTTCAAATTTGTTTAAGGTATTTATAACATCATGCAAAAAAACATCAATATCACCCAACAACATATCATCAGTAAATAATTGTATCTTAGGACAATAGTCCTTATTAATTTGAAAGCCTTTTATATTTTGCTTGTTTCTGATATATGTAGCAAAAGGTTCAATGGAAAGTGCAAACAATAATGGTAACAAAGGACAGCCTTGTCTCTTTCCCTTGAAGCTTTCTAGTGGTGAGGATAGACATGATCCGATTTTCACATAAGTTTGTGCCCCACTATAAATTTTTATTAATAAGTTGACAAAATCTGAGAAAAATTCAAAACCAATCAGAATTCTTTGTAGATAAGACCAACTAATAGAATCAAAAGCCTTTTCTATGTCTAGGCTGATAATAGTTATTTTTTGTATTTGCATGCTACGTCTATTAATAATACCAATTTAATAATGTTATCTTGCATTTTTCTATGAAGAATGAACCCTGTCTAATCATTATGTATTAGATTAGGTAATATTTTCTTTATCCTATTAGCTAATATTGTCATGAAATTTTTATAATCATTGTTTAGTAACGAAATTGGCCTATATAAATCACAGGATTTGGGGTCCTTACCTTGTTTTAATATGGGGAGATAATTGAGTATTTCCACAATGGGGGTGTTATACATTTTTGCTTAACCATAGTAAAGGCACTCATCATTTTCTTTAGTTTATATTCAGGAAAAATCTTATATAGTTCAGGAATTATTCCATCCAGTCCTGGAGCTTTACTATCTTTTCAATTTTTTATTTGCTCTTTCACTTCTGTTAGTCTTATTTGTTTATTTAATATGCTATTTGGTTACATTGATACCTTAGTAGATATATTTTCTTGAATAAAAGTATTTATTACATTATCTGTCTCCAAAAGTGGTGTGTTATTATTTATATCTTTATAGCAGTTTTTGAACACTTCTAATATGCCCATTAAGTTAGATGTACTCTTAACTGAACCATCACTTTTATATTTAATCTCATTAATAAGATTTTGATTGTTTATTTTTTTTGGATCTTACCACTATTTTATGTAGATATTTGGGATTTACAGCATAAGATTTCAATTTCAATTTTCCAGGTTTATAGCTACCTTATGATTCAGAACTTCTAAGTATTTTTGATTTAACTTAGTAATTTCATTATGTGCTACTTTGTTATTTTGTTTTACATCCATTTTTATCTTGTCTATTTTTTTGTAAAACTAATAAATAACTAACTGCCAAAAATCCTGATAAACACTCTGTTACCGAATCCAAAATGAAATAAAATGAACCAAATGATAAGGACAAAGTGAAGCAGGATAAAAGTACCAATAAAAACATAGTTTATTCACAGGTGTCAAGACATATATAAGCGCTTTCGCTTAAAAAGCATTATCAGATCTTTAATACATTCACCTTTAAAACAGAATGCTATATGTACAACTTCCATTATATATAGCCCAGTCAGATCTTGCAACCAATTAAGGCATTTAAAGTGATATTATAGAAAAAAGGAAAAAAGAACCTAAACTATATATTAAAAACAAATCACTTTTAGGTGCAGCACTTATTGTAAAAATATACACAAATATAATTAATACTTCCATATATAAAAAACATGAATAATGCATGTAAGTGTACAGCACATCTTGTGTCTCTCTGTATATATATCTATATCTATATATCTATCTATCTATATATATATATATATATATATATATATATATATATATATATTGTTGATGCCTATAAATAGTATAAGACTATATATATATATATATATATATATATATATATATATATATATATATATATAAACATATATGTGCATATATACAAAGGATGCATATGTATGGAAAACCTACATAAAGTAATAAAAAATATATAAAAAATAATAATAAATAAATAAGGACTAATATTTAACCTCTAACTATTGTACTATCATAAAAAACAATCTATGAAAGCATTATTATATACAAATAAATGTTCATAGTGCTTATTTAATGTTCCTACATCTTCTTAATACTGGCTTAATGGATGCCCTTTTGTTGAGTCCCATGCCTTTATCTGCTCTTAATTTTATAATCCAGTTACCCTCTCTACATTCTGTATAATTCCTGATATCATCTTCATGAGTTGATAGCATAAAGAAGATAGTTGGTGAGAAACCACATTTTTTGTATAGGAACAAGAAGAATTTGGAAAGGTTGTTGTGTTACCCTAAAAATAAAGATTTGACATTTGATGATGGACACACTGAATCATGTGGCCAATGCAATTTCTGTATCTATATAGATACAAATAGTGTGTTCTTTCATCCAGATTTACTTAAGAAGTTTAAGATATCAGTGACAGCTAATTGCATGACATCTCATTTGGTTTACTTGGCTGTGTGCCAGACCTGTTCCTCTTTTTATGTTGGGAAAACTAATAGGACTTTTAGAGATAGGATATGACATTTATCATATTAGAAAGGGCTCAGCACATAGTGCATTAGCTAAACACATTGTACAACATGGAAATACACATAGGTTTTTATTTAGAGCCCTGGAAGTTATAATTCCCAGTACTCGTGAAGGTGATATCATGAATTATACAGAATAAAGAGAGGGTAACTGGATTATAAAAATAAGAGCAGATAAAGGCATGGGACTCAATGAAAGGGCATCCATTAAGCCAGTATTAAGAAGACGAAGGAACATTAAATAAGCACTATGAACATTTATTTGTATATAATAATGCTTTCATAGTTTGTTTTTTATGATAGTACAACAGGTGGAGGTTAAATATTAGTCCTTATTTATTTATTATTATTTTTTATATATTTTTTATTATTGTATGTAGGTTTTCCATACATATGCATCCTTTGTATATATGTACATATATGTTTATA
Organism: Protopterus annectens; assembly: GCF_019279795.1. Taxonomy (NCBI): domain Eukaryota; kingdom Metazoa; phylum Chordata; order Ceratodontiformes; family Protopteridae; genus Protopterus; species Protopterus annectens. The sequence continues at coordinate 1,229,961,262 of NC_056731.1, read as the reverse complement.
TATATATATATAGTCTTATACTATTTATAGGCATCAACAATACTCATATATATATATATATATGCAGAGGGACATACAGCACGTACACCTACATGCATTATTCATGTTTTTTTATATATGGAAGTATTAATTATATTTGTGTATATGTTTACAATAAGTGCTGCACCTAGAAGTGATTTGTTTTTAATATATAGTTTAGGTTCTTTTTTCCTTTTTTCTATAGTATCACTTTAAATGCCTTAATTGGTTGCAAGATCTGATTGGGCTATATATATATACTGGAAGTTGTACATATAGCAATCTGTTTTAAAGCTGAATGTATTAAAGATCTGTTGATGCTTTTCAAGTGAAAGCGCTTATCTATGTCTAGACACCTGTGAATAAACCACGTTTTTATTGGTACTTTTACCCTGCTTCACTTTGTCCTTATCATTTGGTTCATTTAATTTTTTTTTGTAAGTCTAAAAGTTCTTTGTTCCAACCTCTCCTTTTTTAAGGTACCAAGATTTTATTCTGCTATATATATATAAATATATATATAACAACTTTAAAGTTGCCCCTTAGTATAGTATCAGTCACTTCACCATTGTCACTTGTTTCCATAAACATGTCTGTTTCTTTCATTATCCATTCCCTAAAGTCATTTAACTTAGTTATGTAAGCAGGAATTCTCTGTAGGAATGTTAAATCATCTGTATGTGTAGTTAATGTAAAGTTTGTAGCACTATGGTCCGAAAGTGGACAAGTCATTATAGATAAGTCACTTATTTTAGAGTATATATTACTTGATACAAAGACCTTATCAATGTCTGTTTGTGTACCAAACTGATATGAATAGCGAGTATAGAATAAGGAATAATGTTATCTTATACCATGTATATCTTCAAGGTTCATCTGGTTTGTAAAGTCATTTAACTTCTTGGCTTGAGATGTTAGTTTTATTTTACCATTTTTAGAAGTATCATTGGCTGTTAATAGGCAGTTAAAATCACCTGTTGCTATAATTTCCCCTTTTGCATTGAAAGTAATCGGGTCCTGATATTTGTCAACATATAACATACTCAGTCCTGGTATCCAGTATGTATTAATCAAAGTATAATACTTCCTACTGATTTCCAAAATAACCATGCTTAGCATCCCATCTTTATCTGAAATTGTATCTATAATTCTTGGCATAGTGTAAGTATTTTTCCATAGAATATGAGTGCCCATTCTCTTAGTCTTAAAACATGAATCAGCCAGAATGGTATAGCCATTGAATGAGTATTTTTGTAGATCTTTTTTTAATAGATGGGATTGCTGTAAAAAGATGATCTGGGCTTTATGCATTTTTATATATTTAAGCAAACCAGTTCTTTTGACATTATTGTTCAAACCATTAATATTTATTGATAAACATTTATAAGCCATTGACTATAATGTGTATGTTATTACTAACTGAAAGACCTTTCTTCCGTGTTAACTTGAAATCTACTGAAAACTTGCTTATGTATGCATAACGTGTATTAAGCACTACTTTCAAAAACCCCAAACTATTTAAAAACACATACATGAAACATAAAATTTCTGGTTTAGTTAAAAAAATTAACTAAACCATCCATCCACCACCTCTTAAATACCAAACAACACAAATTATCCATCTCTGCTTAGAATATAGTATAAAAACAAAAAAAGAAAACCATTATGAAAGCAACTAAAAAAATCTAAATCCATGAAATATACATTAGAATGAGAGTATCCAATATATCTGAAGCTATATGAATATGTCACATATGATAATAGCACCTCTAATACGTAGATATGCCAGAAATACATATCAGATCAAAGTATATATAAACATTAGAAGCTGAAGATTAAGAAGATTGTCATTATTTGTAAGACTTTTCAAGAAACATCAGATAATTTAACCATTTTGCCAGTCATCTATCTAACATTTTTCATGTAAGGATCTGTTGAATATATATATATATATATATATATATATATATATATATATATATATATATAAAAACACTTATTACAACATTACTATTATATTTTGCAATTATACACGTATTACTCATGTATTAACAATATCTATGTTGACATTTTTCATCAGAAAGGAAGGGGGAGAGAGAGTGAGGAAAAAAGGGGCCTCACAACCATCTGGTTAGTTACTAAAGGTTTAGTTACATAAAATAAATCTGATGTTAATATGCATAATGACTTTTCTAATGCAGCTACTAGTTCACTTGATGTCATTTAGTTACTAATAGTGTCATTGAATCTGCAGAATGTATGCATCTATAACAGAACATAGGCATTTTCAAAGGAGTTAAACAGTTTTATCAGAACAAACTGTTTACCATTTAAAGTATCTAGCGAAGGATAACAGAATTTCAAGAGAAAAGAATTCTAAGTGAAACCATTTAACAAGTTCAAAAGGTCAAATGATGGCAACACTGTTGTTTCCTCAAACTGTAGCTTCATAAACTTGTTAAAAAGTATCTAAATATGCTCATACACAACAGAAGTTGTCTCTAGTGAAGAAAAAAGCATTTTCGACAGAAAATTTGATCTTGAAGCTTTTAGAGTTTACAGAAAGCAAAAACAAAAACAAAAAGACTCAAGCTGCCTTGTCAGTGCATGTCATGAATCTCCACAATGAGAACAGACCACCAGTTCCTCACAAAACATCAACATCATGAAAAAATTAACCCTTTCATATAAAAACAGCTATTTAGAAATAACAACAGCTGCTGCAAGTCAGAAATCATATTATGACACTCCAATCATACACCCACCAGTTAACCAGGCAAGAGAGAGAGAGAGAGAGAATAAGTATATATATACATATATATATATATATATATATATATATATATATATATATATATATATATATAATTTATATTTACTTATCTATAAAACACCATTAGTGTATTGTATTAATGTTTAAATGTATCTAAACAATGTCTAAAACATATAGTTGGAAACACTAATCAGAAGCACCTTGTTACCCTATCACTGACCCACTAGAAAAAATGCACTTTGGTATTAAGTCAAATTATAGTATTACAGAAAAATTAGAAGACATACATCATTTGTAGTTATTTAAAAGGGAAAAGTATGTAAAGTACTTATAATGGGGAAAAGAGAGAAAAGGAACATTGGTAACAAAAAAGAATAGGAAGAAAGAAGAGAGCAAGAATTTCATTTAAATACTTAGTACCATATGTTATTAGAAGAAGTAGATATAGAAAGGAAAAGAGAAAGTTAATAATAAAAATGATTCACATTACCTTACAGCATACAGACTTTCCAGAATCAAATATATTATGATTCATAAAACAAAGCATTTAAAATTTGAAGTAATTTATTCATTTCTCCTTTAGTTTCTTAGTTTTGTTTGCTCCTTCCTTCACAGACCATCCATTTTTTGTTGCCTGCCTCTTCAAACTCTGGGATTCTTCTATGTCCAACAGTATTTTCTTCTTTTGGGTAAACTCTACTGCTTCTTGTAGGGAATCAAAGATCTTCACTCCTTCAGGCAAGGAGATTCTTATGCTTGCAGGAAAAATAATTTGAGCTTTAATATTGGCTTTTTTCAAGGAATTAATTAAAGGAACACACTCCTTTCTTCTGGATATGACTGTAGAGGTGTAGTAATTGTCAAAACAAATAACTTTTTCACCCATCTTGATAGGGGAATTAGTCCAAAATGATTTCTGCACTAAGTCCTTGTCCTACGAGGAAAGAAATCTAACTATTATAGATCTGGGGTTGGATGAACTCAGAGATGAAGCTGGATTTGCAAGGACAGATGAGCCCTCTCAATTCCAAAAGACTGGGATTCAGGCATGTTTTGTGCTGATGAAAACCACTTATTGAGGAACTGAATCATTTTAGCACCCTCTTCTTTCTCAGGAATTCCATATATTCTTATGTTAGTCCTCCTTGATCTACTTTCAAGGTCTTCCAGTTTCTCAATCAGCTTGGTGTTTTGTTCCAGAAGAAATTCATTGTGATGTTCATTTTCTGTCACTCTATTATCTAGGTCAGTTACTGTTTCCTCTAAGAATCTGTTCAGATTGTTTTTTTTACTGTTCCATTTAGAAGTTCCAGTTATTTACTGCATTTTTGTTTAATAATATCAATTTTGTTTTCAAATTTGTCCATTTTAGTGACAGTTCTTGGATGTTTGTTATTATAGGATGTAGTTCTTTCTTCACTGCACTCTCCTGGTGTGGGTTCTTCACGTTGCTCATGTTTTTAGTGACAGTTCTTGGATGTTTGTTATTATAAGATGTAGTTCTTTCTTCACTGCACTCTCCTGGTGTGGGTTCTTCACGTTGCTCATGTTTTTAGTGACAGTTCTTGGATGTTTGTTATTATAAGATGTAGTTCTTTCTTCACTGCACTCTCCTGGTGTGGGTTCTTCACGTTGCTCATGTTTTTAGTGACAGTTCTTGGATGTTTGTTATTATAAGATGTAGTTCTTTCTTCACTGCACTCTCCTGGTGTGGGTTCTTCATGTTGCTCATGTTTTTAGTGACAGTTCTTGGATGTTTGTTATTATAAGATGTAGTTCTTTCTTCACTGCACTCTCCTGGTGTGGGTTCTTCACGTTGCTCATGTTTTTAGTGACAGTTCTTGGATGTTTGTTATTATAAGATGTAGTTCTTTCTTCACTGCACTCTCCTGGTGTGGGTTCTTCACGTTGCTCATGTTTTTAGTGACAGTTCTTGGATGTTTGTTATTATAAGATGTAGTTCTTTCTTCACTGCACTCTCCTGGTGTGGGTTCTTCACGTTGCTCATGTTTTTAGTGACAGTTCTTGGATGTTTGTTATTATAAGATGTAGTTCTTTCTTCACTGCACTCTCCTGGTGTGGGTTCTTCACGTTGCTCATGTTTTTAGTGACAGTTCTTGGATGTTTGTTGTTATAAGATGTAGTTCTTTCTTCACTGCACTCTCCTGGTGTGGGTTCTTCACGTTGCTCATGTTTTTAGTGACAGTTCTTGGATGTTTGTTATTATAAGATGTAGTTCTTTCTTCACTGCACTCTCCTGGTGTGGGTTCTTCACGTTGCTCATGTTTTTAGTGACAGTTCTTGGATGTTTGTTATTATAAGATGTAGTTCTTTCTTCACTGCACTCTCCTGGTGTGGGTTCTTCACGTTGCTCATGTTTTTAGTGACAGTTCTTGGATGTTTGTTATTATAAGATGTAGTTCTTTCTTCACTGCACTCTCCTGGTGTGGGTTCTTCACGTTGCTCATGTTTTTAGTGACAGTTCTTGGATGTTTGTTATTATAAGAGGTAGTTCTTTCTTCACTGCACTCTCCTGGTGTGGGTTCTTCACGTTGCTCATGTTTTTAGTGACAGTTCTTGGATGTTTGTTATTATAAGATGTAGTTCTTTCTTCACTGCACTCTCCTGGTGTGGGTTCTTCACGTTGCTCATGTTTTTAGTGACAGTTCTTGGATGTTTGTCATTATAAGATGTAGTTCTTTCTTCACTGCACTCTCCTGGTGTGGGTTCTTCACGTTGCTCATGTTTTTAGTGACAGTTCTTGGATGTTTGTTATTATAAGATGTAGTTCTTTCTTCACTGCACTCTCCTGGTGTGGGTTCTTCACGTTGCTCATGTTTTTAGTGACAGTTCTTGGATGTTTGTTATTATAAGATGTAGTTCTTTCTTCACTGCACTCTCCTGGTGTGGGTTCTTTGAGTTGCTCATCTTGAGACCTCCAGTAGAAAACTTCTTGACAGGAATAATTAAAAAATTATCTTGACTATGTATTAATTTTTAGAAAATAATAAAGAGTCTATATTAATCTAACTTTTAGTATACTTTTAGTCTGAATTTTCTAAAAATTAAAGTATATTTCCTGTCAGGATATTAAATCTAAGCAGAGCTATGAATTTCTGCTGCTATCAGACTGGCATCTTGGCCATGCCTCCATATTTAAATAATTTGAATATATTTAAATCACGTGATAAACACTCTCAGGTGATTTGATGGGAAGAAAATAAAATGTGGTATAAATCCTAATGAGGAATTGAGTCCGCACCATTTTACTGGATGGCAAAAGGACACACACACACACACACACACACACACACACACACACAAATAGATAAGTAGGTAGGTAAATAAGAGATGGACAGAGAGACAGATATATAGATATATAGCTATAACACTGGGTTTAGTGCTAGTAGTTCAGAAACTGAGCTTAAGAACTTTGACATACATGCTCAAGCATAAGGATTTTTATGCTAAGTGCACATGTTGCTTTTCTCTCGAGACATATGCGAGTGAGATCTTACTGCTTGTAACTGTATGAATACTAGCTTATTCAATCTTGAAATATGTTTTTATTGGTCTTTCTTTGAGGATTTAGGGATGTGGTAGACTTACTTTGGATTATTGTTTTACAATCATTTAAATGCTATATGATAATGATGTAAATTGTCTTTTGTTTAGTGCTTAGTATTGGATGTGTAAATTTGTGTGGACTGGCTGTCTCATTTGTAGATTTCTTTAATGGTTTAGAGGTAAGTCTTAATTGTTTTTTTTTATAATGTCAGACAATACTGCATTTGAGATACGAGTAGTAATGTTAGTTTACTTCTGATATATATTTTTGCACACTTGCGTGTGCGCACACTCACTCATGTGTGTATTTTTGTTTGTATGTTTTATTTTCTAATGTAAAAATCATTAAAATCTTAACTCACTGTGAATGGAATAGACGTACAAAACTACATCACATCAGAAAAAAATCAGTCTACGTAGTCATTGGCAGATGTGGGACTTTAAAATCATTAGCACATTTAAATTTTTATAATATTATTCATTTCCATCTACTGATAGCATAATCACTAGCAGTAACGGGTGAACACGTTGTCCAGAATTGCACTACTCTAGCTAGTAATACTGCAATATGCATATTTCAAACATCTTTTAATCCCACCAGATCTCACTAAACAATATAAAAATGAATACACTTTGTTCTCACCAAAGTACCAATCAAAACTAAATAATTTTCTAAACCTATCACATATCACAGTTATTTCTTCCCCAAATTTTACTTCACTGCTATCAAACGTGCACCCCCCCCCAGAAAAAAATCTCCTATTACCCATTTAAGTACAAATTCCTTATATTCACAATAAAACTAACTGTACTTATAAATGTCCCCCTAGAACAAATTCACATAGAAAGTAACTTTGAACCCCAAATATCTACACATTTAACAAAATGTACTTAGTTAAATCATACTCTTGAATATCGGTGTTAGCTTAAGTAATATGGAGCAACTCAAAGCTTTTCACTGCTTATGCAGCTCATAGCAACTGCAGAGGCCTGGATTAAAGGAGACACCCACAACTGAGATTACCACTTTCCAGGGTGTGTCTACATGCTTAATGTGTATGCTATGCAAAGAGTAAGTGGAGAAAGATTTATACTAATAAAGAGCAACATTGAAACCTTCCTCAAAGGCCAAAGCACCAAAACAAATGAGAAGTACCTTAATTGGCTTTCAGGTAGTCTTTATTTTGAAAGATCATGTAGCATCTTACTTTATCTCCCTCTTCATCTCCTATTAAAGCAACCATATACAAGGAACGTCTTAGAACAACCACAGATTTTCCTTCCTAGAACCATCTAAACAAACTAACACATCTTTCACTTCTGCAAAGTAAACACTTCCCCAAACTCATACAACTCATAAAAAACAATCTCTGGTTGAACACAGAACTGACACTTGCATGAAAACAATGCATAAAAGCTCTGTCATCAGAAAAAAAGCAAATATTCAAATTTCTAACAAACTCAGCAAAAATTAAAAAAAAATAAAAATAAAACATGAGAAGCCATAAAGCAGCACGTGTACTGTTGTGTCAAGCTGCTCTTCAGAATAACTAAAAGCAATTTCTGAATGCTGTCATTTACATCAGTGGACACTTTCACTATAAAAATTCACTGATGGATGACATGGTTTCAGGTACCTCAGGAACATTATTACCATTAGACTTTCTTTGCTTTTTCTTTAAATTATGTTTTACCCTAAAACAAATAACCCTGATGTTCAGTTTCCAGAGTCACTTCTTTGCACTTATTCATTCCTTTTATATCAAGATTGTGAAGAAAAAAATGATTGCAAATCTTATTGAACAAACACCAGCAATTGCCCTACAGGTGCAGATGGCATATATCCATGGTTATTATAATTTCTAAAAATCACTTTTTAGTCCTCTCCAGTGCCTTTTCTATCTGTGCCTAACCAAAAACATTATACCAGCATCATAGAAACAAATAGCTAAAAAACTTATTTTCAGAAGTCTGTTAAAGCAAACTCATTGATTGATTTCAGGACCATACGCATATTATTTATTCAACAGAAAGTCTTTAAAAAGCTGGTTGACATTCAGCTAGGTGAATAAATCTAAAAATCCTGTTCTTTCAGATCCACAATGACCACCTTTTATATACTCTCCAATAACATCTAACATCTTTCTCAAAATAGATAAAGACAGCCTTGTCAGTGTTCATCAACCTAACAAAAGGCTTTGACCTGTTAGATCTCATAGTTTTGTTTCTCTCAATTATTTCATGTCCAGTCTGGTTCAGAGACATTTTATAACTGACAAGAGTTTTTGTAGTTAGATATGTGCTGTAACTTCTGTCACTGCCACCCTGACTAAAGGGGCTCCATAATGCTCTGTCCTTTCTCCCATACTGTTTTCCAAGCAGACCACCCACATCCACCACATTGTATGTGTTATCAATGTTGTGAATTACATATCTCACTACTCTCACACCATCAAAACAGGGTAAAGTTTCCAGCAATTTTCCAACTAGCTACTAAACAACTGCCTGTTCTTAAACACACACACACACACACACACACACACACACACACACACACACACGCACACACGCACACACACACACACGCACACAATATTCCTTTTGTATCCAATACAAAACTCTCTATAATCCCTCCACAATGAAAAGAGTTCTGTAACAAAAAAGAGTAATTAGGGTCAAAATCTAACTTCAGGTACCTTTGTATCTGGTTAGATTAACAACAAAACATTCAATATCTCATAGAAATTATTAAAGCCAAAGTAAAAAAAAAACTCCTTTTCAGGTCAAAGAAAATATCCACTTGTTATTCCCGGCAGGTAGAATGCTAATAGAAAAATGAGTTCTGCTGACTAACTACAATATGGAGTACCTTACAGGTAATTAGTATATTTCAGCTGCCTCTAAAACGAAGTTAGCTTCCTTTCAAACAATCAACATCACATCTGCTGATTTGTCCCTTTTACTCCCCAAAGAGAATACTACTTTGCCAAAAAAATTACTACTGTCTGAATATACTGCCAAAGTTCTACTTGGTTCTCTAATGTTCAAGCTACTCTATGGACCCAGTTCCAAAAGGTTTGCTCTCAGTGTAAGTACCCACTTACACTGAGAGCAGTTCTTTTGCCATGTAGTTCTCCTAGTCTGCCTGTTTATAGCTAGACCTTAGACTGAAATAAGTCACTTACAATGAGAACAGGTGTTTTGGATTCTGGCCCCCGATGTAAGCCTGTTTATAGATAGGCCTTAAACTGAAGAAAGTTAGTTACACTGAGAATAGTTATTTCAGAAACAGGACAGACTTAACTCTGAGAGCAACTGTTTTGGAATCTGGCACTATGTAAACACATCCCTTAAACTTACTAGCTGAATCACCCAAAGTACATCAGAATACAACCTAACATCACTACCCCCTCAATTTCTGCCTTACTTAGAGATACACCATACAACACATAGTTTTCCACCCTGGCCCTAGAAACCTGAGAATTATTTCATATTACTCTAAAACAAATAAATTGTTACACAACATTTAGATTCAAATTAAAAAAAAAATCTGAATTAACAGTTATATAATTAACTCACTCTTTATCTTTCCACTCCCACTTTACCATACTAGCTATAAGCTTCACATTAACACAAAATAAATGAGGAAATTCAAAATGTGCCTTACTTAAAATAATCTGCATACCACTTCCAGTTACTTTATTATTTTTTCCTTACTTACTCCTTTATTCTAGACTGCTAACTTTACTTCCTCTGCTCAGACTCACTGTCAGTTATAAATAATGCATGTGCTCCTTTCTATACAAAGATGAATTTAGGATATAATGTATTCCACATCATAAGCCTAACTGAGAATTTTGTGAATATATAATAGCTGATTTGAATGAATTGTTATGCCTGTTAACATTATTATGATGCATATCACATTTGGATCATCTAACCTTTTATTGACTTATCAAGCTAAGCCTGAAAATGGTCAAATGTCCAACTGAGATTATCTGTCTTCAATACATTTTTGTAGCCAGCACAGACTCTAGTATCTAACTATCTATAGCTATATCTATATCTATATCTATATCTATATCTATAGCTATATCTATATCTGTATCTATATCTATATCTGTATCTATATCTATATCTATATCTATATCTATATCTATATCTATATCTATATCTATATCTGTATCTATATCTGTATCTGTATCTATCTCTATAGCTAGATCTAGATCTCTCTGTCTGTCTATCTGCAGTTGTTATTCCTTTGGTCAAACGTTTTTCATTGACCAGGGAAAAAGCCAGCATGTGTGATAGAGAATCAACTGATCACATACTCACTATGTTTTATTTTCTACGTGAGAGTGTGAGACAGCAATACAGTGGGGTTCAGGGAATTTGCTCTGACCTCATTGTAGTGCGATCTCTGAGATGGTATACATGTACATTTAAATGGGAGGGTGTAAGGAGCACAGCCCCCCTCTCAGAGTTAAATGAGACTGCCCCCTCTGCAACAACTCTTGTTAGTTTTTCAATGAGCTGGAAGTTGATAAGCTGAGGTTCAGTATAAACTATATATATATATATATATATATATATATATATATATATATATATATATATATATATATATATATATATATATATATATATATATATATATATATATATATATATATATATATATATAGATATTGACCTAACAGAAATATAGATAAAGTTAAACGACAACACTAATTTTGTCATTTAAAAGTTCTGAACACAATACCCCCCCAAAAAAATACATTAAATGAATCATAAAAGAAAGACAGTCTCCTTTTGAAATCAGTCTATAGAAAATCTGTATTTTGGTCCAGTACTGGAGGTGATGGTGAGTGTGGTTGGTTTAGATGTGATCATGATAAGCACAAAAGAGTGAATTGGCCACTATCCCGTCAATGTGCAGAAGCATCAATGTACAACTACATTGATGTCTACATGCTAAAAGCAACTAATCTAAAAAATATCGAAACAAAACTGATCAATCAAGCAAAACACACAAAGAGGAGCTTAAACTAGCTAGTTATCTGATTTGTTTCTAATACCTTTTCACTTTTAGCTAACTAAAGAGTATTTTTACATTAAAAGAAGATTGGGCCTGTACTTCTAGTACAAGTAGAAAGGCATGGTGTATTGTCTGAGTTGGGAAATACACAGGGAGGCTAAAAGTGAAAGTGTTTCATCTTTCAGAGGGCTTTTTAGTTGGATTAGTCACTTTTTTAAGTCTATAAATTTAGTGTGTCTGCTCAGCTTTTGACTCCATTCCCTCCAGACTGTCATCACCCTGAATAAAGTAAACATCTGTAAGTTACTGTGACATGGTATAAAGCCATAGAGAACACCTCAGAAGTGAAGGACTACAGTGCCTTCCATACACACATTCAGTCCAGTTACTGCACAGGCAAGTAACAAAGGTGGAGGTATCTCAATCTACACCCACAACACACTCACATCAAGACTATTCAAACAGGTTGACACACTTCAGCTTTTCCATGTCCCAATTTTCATAGGTAAAGTCCCATACCACATCACTTCATATCATATCATATCATATCATATCATATCATATCCTTGTAAGTGATTGGTCACCCTCTATGCCCCAAGAAACCCATAAATTATACGTGGACTTACTGGTGACCCTCACCATTCAACCCAATACCATATTCAGGGGAGACTTCTACTATCCTACTATAAATCGGTATACTTATACAACCCCAAACATACAGGCCCACAAATTCCACAAACTTCATAATCCCACTAGAGGTGCAAACATACTTAACATAGAACTTCCACACATGGGAGCATGCTGTATCCCTCCTAGTGTAGTTTATTGTCTGGTAAGGTCAGAACATAAAGCTGTCTCTCATAATAAAACAGTTCTATGACCCTAGCTGGCACTGTAACATTTTGGAATTATTCTAAGGCAAATTTCCTACTACTAGGTGATAACCTATGAAAATTTCAAGTCCCCCCAAACCATGACAACACAACTGCCTGTAAATGTTCACAGATACCCTGTGAAATCATGTCACTAAATGCATAGAGACACCTATGCCTACCAGAAATAAGTCCAGAGCTAACTCAAAAAACAAACCTCCTTTGTGGAATTCAAAGTTCTAGAGTTCGTGTTTGACAGGGATACTTCACTGTACCCACATATGTTTTGATGATGTAGTGCTAGTGCTCTAATTTCCTCATACTGTGCAGTAGACATTGTCTTAAGTTACCACATTAAAACCAGGCAGAGTATATATTCTATTTAGAGTTGCACAACAAAAGGTTGTACCACAAAAGAAAAAAGTTGTAGCCAAGATTAGGAAGTGCTATGCCCAGCATGATAAAACACTCCCATCAATGTAAACAAGTAATTAAAAGGGCATATTAAGTCTTCTAAAGTCAAATCTAAGGCAAATCAAAACGTAAGGTAAAGATAGCCGCTCAAGCAAAGAACAAACACAAGGCTTTCTTTAGCTGTGTCCAAAACCTCAAAGGCAGCATGCAGCAGTGTGCAGAACTGATTGTAGATGGAGCCACGTGCACAGAGCCAAAAATACAGCAAATCTGTTGGCCAGCAAATTCAGATCCAGAGGCAGACTTTAAAGTCTTTAAAGCTTGCCTTAAACTCTGAGGAACATAAACTTCTGGGGTACAATTGGGATGCTTGGCTATGCTTATAAAGGCCCCAGTTGTTGTTAGCCTAGAATACTTAAATGAAACTATGAACCTATAAAAAAAAGGTAAACAAAAACCTAACAACACTTTCAGATATAAGATGTGTAAATAACAGGAACACTACCATGGTTATGGTCAGTGCACCTTATTAAGGTTGCACTGGGACACTTTGCACCCTTTTACTACCTTACTTATGTGTGCAAATACTAACCCTAGCACTGCTTCTGCTCCTAAACCATCCCTATACATTATCTTACAAAACTTCTTTCCCTAACTGTAGCACTACACAAGATACTCACATACAGACTGCATATAAATAAACATGTACAATGCTGTACCTATCCCATTATTCAGACCTTACTCTCAGATACTCACACAGATACTCCTACTCCATAAAGTGAAACATCCAATATATCCAAAAGTTTCAGCATTATTAAAAAAAAAATACCGTCATGCAAGCAACCCTCACACACCACATGAAAAGTCAATGTTCCCAGCATTAACATTTCTGTCACTTAAACATAATGACATTCACTCAAAAACTCACATAACTTCACTTTGTCAATAAAAGTGGAATCAGCCGAGTGAACTGCAACCACTAATTAACATGTATCTATCTACATCTCTATCTGTTGTGTGTGTATGTATATATATATATATATATATATATATATATATATATATATATATATATATATATATATATACTGAAGTGTGTGTGTGTGTGTGTGTGTGTGTGTGTGTGTGTGTGCGTGCATGTATATATATATATATATATATATATATATATATATATATATATATATATACTGAAGTGTGTGTGTGCATGTGTGTGTGTGTGTGTGTGTGTGTGTGTGTATAGAAATATATATCTACATATATATATATATATATATATATATATATATATATATATATATATACATGTATATATATTGGTATCATCCTTTCTCTAGGTGACCCTATGGCTTTTGGTATGACTTCTTCTTGATCTGTTCTCTTGATTATACACCTTTTCTTGTTTATACTGACTTTGCTTAATCAGAAATTGAAATTACATTTTTAACTCCTGAATTCTAGAGTTCGTGTTTGACAGGGATACTTCACTGTACCCACATATGTTTTGATGATGCAGTGCTAGTGCTCTAATTTCCTCATACTGTGCAGTAGACATTGTCTTAAGTTACCACATTAAAACCAGGCAGAGTATATATTCTATTTAGAGATTTTCATCGTCACTGAAATCAGCTTTAGATTCATGTCATCAGGTTCAGTGGCATCTTGTTCAGCTGTTGCTTGCAGAAGCTTCTTTAAAGCTTTAAGTTTGCTCCTCAAGGGAGTTCCAGAGTTTCTATTCTGAGAATTGAAAAACACTTAACATGCATTAACGTGGATGAAAATTCATAGACAATAATAGTTTCCTGTCAGAATTATACATTTCAGTGGATTCAAGTGAGAAGCTGGAAAATGAAAGAGCTGAATGAGCAGTGGCCAATTTAGAAGCCATTCAGAAAAGATTGCTGCCTGTTCTCTGTATGGTATTAATGCATGCACGTTTCAGGTGTACACACTGCAGGTTTAATGTTGTCTTTGATTCTGTGTCTGTATAATGGCACAAAGAACTGGGAGAATATTGATTTTTCTAGTATCTGGATGAAGATCACACAGCTCGGAAGATATCATGTGCCACAAGGGCAGTCCAGTATGCACACATTCACATAAAGAAGATAGCTGTTGTTGTTGTGGAGTGTGTATCTCATTAACCTAGTCACAGACATAAACTCATAAATCACTGCTGAACAATTCAAACACTTGTGCATGCATATATCTGTGGACATTTATGTTGCTAATACCTGCAGAAGGTATATTATATGAACAGTAATGATGGAGAAGACCATGTATTATGTAATCATATATGTTTGAGAGTTACTGTTGTTGTAGAGCCGTAAGGTGGTTGAATGTAAGGGAGGTCTACAGTGGAACTGTTGCCATGTTTCTGAAAGCAGAATGTATAAGACCCAGTTTTGCATTAGGATATCGATAGTAGTGGCAGACATAATTGAGGAGTTATCTGCTTACCGGACTGTAGACTTCCTTACTAAATAAGCAGTTGTGCATTCAAATGTCCAGACATCTGCCAGTGACAATGGTGCTAAAAAATGTTCCAATGCAGAGTAATAGGCAGCAATAGAGGTTTACACTCAGTTTCTTGATACAAATGCATAACCATGCAATTAGACATGTCTGCTTCAATTGCAAAGGTGTGCACATATATATTGCACTGGCTACTTTGATGCACTAGCTACTTTGTCCAAATTCATTCCTCAGAAAGAAATATATCAGTTTCTAAACTGTATATCCAAATTGTAAAAGTCGCATTTCTGCTAAAGTTGTTCCAGCTTTTTATTCAGAAAACTGAGTAGGAAATATGTACTGAATTTGAGCAAATACAGTCATGCTGTTTATACCATTCTATTTTTTTCAATGTGATCAAGTATAAATGTTGTGCATGGTATTGTTGGTTTTACATTAACATTCCCACTATTTCCAGGGTTTACTACTGGATCCTTTATTATTTATTATTTATTTTATTATTCTCTGAAGCTTAAGCCCCACATGGCAGACATATCCTCACTACACTACGCTATCAACTATAGGAAAATTATCAGAAGGTTAATCCCATAAATGGTTATGCCTACCAGGTGTGAGACACTAGGATTTGAACTACAGTCCTGCGATCTTCCACTTTTAAAGCTGAATACTTGACTTAATTAGTCACTTTATTCTTGTCCCAGAGTTGCATAGTTTTCATGAAAAGTGCAGAGATAATGAAGAGGTGATAAAAGGATATATTATAAAAAATGGAAGCTGTTTTTCAGCAACATAATCTATGTCTGCAGGAATGCGACATTAACATATAGAAAATACACTTAATTTTTAGTAGTACTTGTAAAAAGCAACCGATACTTTAAACAAAGAGCAGATGATGTGGAAAACTGCAGTTACAGATGTTACATGTATCAGATTTCATGGAGAGCCTGAGGGACTTGGCGGGGAGGCACTCTTTAAAATATACAGAAGTATTTTGATGAAATGCTGAAAGTAAAGCATGCTAGACCTTATGACATTATACCGCATGCTGTTTTAGCCCTAACTTTCAATGTTCCAGGTATAATGTCCTTTTCTACTGTATTAGCCGATCTAAAATGTGATATTCTGTAAGTAAAAAGCATCATCTATGAATAAGTTTAAGTTGGATGGATCAGCTGTGATTCATTAAGATCCTCATTTCTTGCTAACAAACTTCCTTCTTCATCTTCAGATGAAATGTTATGACTAAGGAGACTCCATGACTGAGTACATTAACGACACCGATTCGCATGCTGTAAAACTATTCACAGATCTGGAAACTAGGATGATGCATTTGGAAGGCTGATATTGAACTAAGGTTTTATTAACAAAGGAGGGTATTGTGACATGTGACTTTAGTAGATGTTATCAGCAAGGCATTGCTACTGTGAATAGCAGCAAATTGCTTGACTCATAGAAATTATGTATAACCACAGGTCCTGAGGATGTACAGGGATACGCCTGGGATCCCATGTTAGTTAGAACTTTATTCTTTGTGGTGTGATACTGTTTGTATGTAAAGTGTTTGCTCACTCTGCAGGGTAAGCTCAGGATATGACATTGCACAAATATGAGCTGCAATGTCATTGTGATGCCTTCCTCTAAGCATTTGCTTTAGTTTAATTATTTATCATACTTTGTTAACTGTGTTTGCTACTTCTAAGCACACCATATGTGCAGAAGGAACCCAGTGTGAAAAGCTCCCCTATTATATACCAAAAAGTTCTCAAAGAACAAAAAGCATTACATTTTCTGATGTATTTGTCGATACACAATAAGTATACAGGCTGTTGCAAAGTAAGTCCAAATGATATAGCAAATTCTTTTGACATTACACATACTTGCTTGAAAATACAAGTACAAGTCAAGGGACATACCAAACATTAAATATTTTGCAATTTATACCTATACAAGTTATTCTGCATTAAGAGAAAACATGATGTGACAATACATTATTTACAACAACCTGCCTGTGTGAATGTAGTTCAGAGGCTTTCCGCATCTCTTAGTGTCAGTGACTGCCAATGTGGTTTTATCATGAATGCAATGGGAAGAGAAACATACACTGACACAATTTACATGCATGTGACTTGTGTCCAGTGTGTGTGTTTGTGTGTGTGTGGGGGAGGGGGGTTGCTGCATTGGGTGTGAGGGATCCTCCACAGTTTCAACAATATCAGCCCTTATTTATCTTTGTGGAGCTGTATTGGTTTGAATATTTCTGACTAGCAATACTGCTTTTGGGGTGATTCTGATTTCTGCTGTCCACTTTAATTGATGTTTGCAAAGTTCTAGAAATAACGTATTTATTTATTTATTTCTAATTGTTTACCAGGGTAGTACACTGATCACAATGGACCATTTGCAGGTACAACCTGGGTGAACAGGTTCACATAATAAATAAGCAAAACAAATTTAAAGATACAAGAATATTCTAAAAAAAGAAAGATATTAAAACATTAAGAAAGGTATTAAAAGTATTAAGAAAGGTATGAGATTCAATAAGTGTTAGATCTGTCTAATAGCTATTCTCACCAAATTACAAAGTCATCACTAGCACAGACTATGTTTATTACTGGACTCTTTGCTTATACCTACAGTAACATCATACCCTGGGTTTACTCTACTATCTTTGTTATACTATCTGGCTCTCTTGTCTTCATTTTGCATCCTTTGTTATTATTACTTTTGCAATATTTATATATTGGGATTGTTATGGGAGCTGATGGTGTCTTATGGTGGTTAAAGGAGAAGGTTTCATGCCTATTTTTTTTTTATCTTGGTCTCAATGGTCATCTCACAATTATAATATAGTTTAGAATATGGCCTCTCAATGGCAATAGGAGCTGATATTATCAGTTTATCCAGTACTAAGGTCAAGGAGATTTTCCTTTATAGTAATTTCTGATATCAAGGAGAGCTCTTGACCAAGTGTTCATTTTCAGACAACTGGATATTGTGCAAATAGCCTACTTCCATGGTCTTTGAATTTTCTTACAGAGATAAATCTGGAGGCAAATGGAAAGTTGCTGGATGGTAGGACAAAGAAGATGGTGAATTGCTCATGCCAAGGGGCAAAACAATATTAAATTTACTTATTCAGAATATTAATGGGTGTAGATAAATAATAATAAAATAAAAAATATTCTCCTGGCATACAGTTTTTTGTAGGAAACCATTTATAATGAAATGGCAGGTAAAATTCTGCCTGCAAGGTGGGATGGAATATTAGCATCTCTGTTTTCTATTGGTAAGAAATAGACCCTAGCAATCATGATCTTTTTTTTTTTTTTTTTTTTTATTTTGGTCCCCGTGAGACTTGCCTTTCTTCTCCCCATCAGATTGTACATTTCTTTCTGGGGTAAGAGTCAGGCATTGCAGCACTGAGC
The DNA here is from genome assembly GCF_019279795.1 of Protopterus annectens. Taxonomy (NCBI): domain Eukaryota; kingdom Metazoa; phylum Chordata; order Ceratodontiformes; family Protopteridae; genus Protopterus; species Protopterus annectens. The sequence goes on along the minus strand of NC_056731.1, from coordinate 1,229,942,680 downwards.
AACAGCCCACCTATCCATGCATTCCTGCCCAGGTGGCTTTATCAGCTTATTCATTTTCCTGGAAGTTGAGAGTAAGGAGCTAGGAGAGTAAGCCAGGTCCTGATCCCATAGAGGTTCCCACGCCATAACACATAAACCCTCCATAAACAGATGGCATACAGTCTGGTACTAGAGAATTATGCATACCCTTTACATGTCTACCTTCCAAATCCAGAGGCACATCCACAGCTTCAACAGCATGAGCTTGCCAGCTCCTTCTAAGTTTCATATGTAGCAAGCTTTGTATTATTTATTCATCCATTTGTTTATTTATTTATTTACTTTTTTTTTTTTTTTCAAACTGAGCTCTGTAGCACTTCATGGATGGTATAAATTATAGCAACTGCTTGCTAAAAATATAGCTAGGGTCTGTATCACGTGGTCAAACACTAATAATAGCGAACGACCACAACTTCAAAAACACTGGAACTCAAAGATGTTATTGTGGGGTTGCACTGCAGTGTAGATAGGGATATTTGCCCTTTCCTCACTGTAGTGCGATCTCTGAGTTGGTATATATATTTAGCGGGGTCAACTTCGAGTTCTGGTGTTTAAGTTGTGGTCATTCACTATTATTAGCTTTTGACCACGTGATATAGACCCATATAGTCATATTAACAAAATGTGGTTTTAATTATAGGAAATTACCACAAGGGAAACCACAGTCAATAAAAAAAGTTTAGCTAGCTATTTCTGCACATGGCACTATCCCCTGATCTTTAACCCCCCCCCCCCCTTGGAATAAGACCTTCTCCATACTGAATTGAAAAGCAAATAAAATGTTTTCCCTTCTTTTAATCTACAGCAAAATGCCACAGTTTGACTGCAAATAAAATTTTATTTCTAAGTGCTAGTATTCAGCAAATATTTTGCACCTGGTTTGTCTGCCCCTTTACCACACCCTAGCTATGCAACTGTCAAGAAGTAAAATAATAACATTTTCAAAAGTATGTTAGAAAAGGAAAAATGTAAGGAGAATGTTATATTCTAAGTTAGTGTCAAAAGCAGTAAAGGTGATTTCATGGAGAAAGGCAGTAAACCTAAAGGAGGACATAAGAACCCAAAGCGGAGAAGCCGAATAAAAAAGTAACCTTTCTCTCTAAAGCATACCCATTTATAGAAGTCAGCCTGGTAGTCTTTAAATTTAAATTAATATTCAAACAATTGGACCATTTGTTCCAGCAAAATGGGAGCCAGATATTCCTGGGCTAGACAAAGAGACCTACAGCCCATTCATTCTTGCCCAACAATATTCATCATTCCGCCATTTTACCAGCAAGAAAACGTTTGTGTGGAGCAGAACAGCCTGCTGGTCCTGGGGACTAGCCTACCCACTCTCTGTGAGGCCATCCACTCCACCATTGGCAGTTTTTTCTGAGCTTGCAATCACTACCTCCCAAGGGGAAGCACAATTCCATTTCCTTTGACTACTTAGTGTTAATGCACTGATGGTAGCCCAAGCTCAGCTGGCTCAAAACTCAGCTGGATGAAGACTTTGTGCTCTTGCTAGGTTCAAACGATGTGGTGAAGCAGACTAACCTCCCTATTCCCCAAGATGCAGTTGCCAGCAAAAGCATTCACATGCATCCTCCCTGGACAGCTTCTGCGGATACCCAAGTCAATAATCAAGGTCTGGTTACCTCTGACAATAACAAGGCTTTGTCCCTCTACATCCTGGACCTAACTTCTCCTTTTGGAGTTTTGCATTCATGAAGCAGTCACTGCAATGTTAAACTCTGATTTTAAGCTGGTCTTGTCAATTTGACAGCCATGATTCTGTATTTCACGTCAAAATTCACTCCATATATAAAATTATTAAGTGAAGGTATGTGAAGATATTTGCTGCTGAATTCATTCTTACAGATTCCTGTAGATTTTGGACTAATCAAGGCATACCAAAAATTCTATGTGAGAGCCTGAGCATGATATTTATACCAACAATTCTAAGTGATATCCAGAGCGTGTTATTTATACCAGCAATTCTAAATGACAGCCTGAGTATGTTATTTATACTAACAATTCTAAGTGAGAGCCAGAGCATGTTATTTATAAAAAGTCTAAGTGAGAGCCAGAGCATGTTATTTATAACAATTCTAAGTAAGAGCCGAAGCATGTTATTTATAAAAATTCTAAGAGAAAGCCAGAGCATGTTAGTTATACCAACAATTCTAAGTTTGAGCCGGAGCATGTTATTTATAACAATTCTAAGTGAGAGCCGGAGCATGTTATTTATACAAACAATTCTAAGTGAGAGCCTGAGCATGCTATTTATAATAATTCTAAGTGAGAGCCGGAGCATGTTATTTATAACAATTCTAAGTTAGAGCCTGAGCATGTTATTTATACCAAAAATTCTAAGTGAGAGCTTATTTATAGCAATTCCAAGTGAAAGCCTGAGCATGTTATTTATAGCAACAATTCTAAGTGAGAGCCTGAGCATGTTATTAATACCAACAATTCTAAGTGAGAGCCTGAGCATGTTATTAATACCAACAATTCTAATTGAGAGCCGGAGCATGTTATTTATAACAATTCTAAGTTAGAGCCTGAGCATGTTATTTATACCAAAAATTCTAAGTGAGAGCCGGAGTATGTTATTTATAGCAATTCTAAGTGAAAGCCTGAGCATGTTATTTATACCAACAATTCTAAGTGAGAGCCTGAGCATGTTATTAATACCAACAATTCTAAGTGAGAGCCTGAGCATGTTATTAATACCAACAATTCTAATTGAGAGCCGGAGCATGTTATTTATAACAATTCTAAGTGTGAGCCTGAGCATGTTATTAATACCAACAATTCTAAGTGAGAGCCTGAGCATGTTATTAATACCAACAATTCTAATTGAAAGCCGGAGCATTTTATTTATAACAATTCTAAGTTAGAGCCTGAGCATGTTATTTATACCAAAAATTCTAAGTGAGAGCCTGAGCATGTTATTAATACCAACAATTCTAAGTGAGAGCCTGAGCATGTTATTAATACCAACAGTTCTAATTGAGAGCCGGAGCATGTTATTTATAACAATTCTAAGTGAGAGCCTGAGCGAGTTATTAATACCAACAATTCTAAGTGAGAGCATGAGCATGTTATTAATACCAACAATTCTAGGCGAGACCCTGAGCGTGTTATTTATACCAACAATTCTAAGTGAGAGCCTGAGCGTGTTATTTAAACCAAGAGTTCTATGTGAGACCCAGAGCATGTTATTTATACCAACAATTCTAAGTGGGAGCCGGAGTGTGTTATTTATAGCCATTCTGAGAGCCGGAGCATGTTATTTATACCAACAATTCTAAGTGAGAGCTGAAGCATATTATTTATAACAATTCTTAGTGAGAGCATGTTATTTATAGCAATTCTAAGTGAGAGCCGGAGGATGTTATTTATAGCAATTCTAATTGAGAGCCGAAGCATGTTATTTATAACAGTTCTAAGTGAGAGCCTGAACATGTTATTTAAAACAGTTCTAAGTGAGAGCCGGAGCATGTTATTTATAACAATTTTTAAGTGAGAGCCGGAGCATGTTATTTATAACAATTCTAAGTGAGAGCCGGAGCATGTTATTTATACCAACAATTTTAAGTGAGAGCCTGAGCATGTTATTTATAACAATTCTTAGTGAGAGCTGGAGCATGTTATTTATAACAATTCTAAGTGAGAGCTGGAGCATGTTATTTATAACAATTCTAAGTGGGAGCCGGAGCATGTTATTTATAACAATTCTAAGTGGGAGCCGGAGCATGTTATTTATAACAATTTTAAGTGAGAGCCGGAGCATGTTATTTATAACAATTCTAAGTGAGAGCCTGAGCATGTTATTTATACCAACAATTCTAAATGAGAGCTGGAGCATGTTATTTATAGCAATTCTAAGTGAGAGCCTGAGTGTGTTATTAATACCAACAATTATAAGTGAGAGCATAGCGTGTTATTTATACCAACAGTTCTAAGTGATAGCCTGAGCGTGTTATTTATACCAAGAATTCTATGTGAGACCCAGAGCATGTTATTTATACTAACAATTCTACGTGAGAGCCAGAGCGTATTATTTATAACAATTCTAAGTGAGAGCCGGAGTATGTTATTTACACTAACAATTCTAAGTGAGAGCCGGAGCATATTATTTATAACAATTCTATGTGAGAGCTGGAGCATGTTATTTATAACAGTTCTAAGTGAGAGCCTGTGCATGTTATTTATAACAATTCTAAGTGAGAGCCGGAGCATGTTATTTACACCAAAAATTCTAAGCGAGACCCTGAGCTTGTTACTTATACCAACAATTCTAAGTGAGAGCCTGAGCATGTTATTTATACCAAGAATTCTATTTAAGACACTGAACATGTTATTTATACCAACAATTCTAAGTGAGAGCCGGAGCATGTTATTTGCAACAATTCTAAGTGAGAGCCGGAGCATGTAATTTATAATAATTCTAAGTGAGAGCCGGAGCATGTTATTTATACCAACAATTCTAAGTGAAAGCCTGAGCATGTTATTTATAACAATTCTAAATGAGAGCCTGAGCATGTTATTAATACCAACAATTCAAAGTGAGAGCCTGAGCGTGTTATTTACACCGACAATTCTAAGTGAGAGTCGGAGCATGTTATTTATACCAACAATTCTAAGTGAGAGCCTGAGCGTGTTATTAATACCAACAATTCTGTGTTAGAGTCTGATCGCGTTATTTTTACCAAGAATTCTGTGTGAGACCCTGAGCGTGTTATTTATACCAACAATTCTACTTGAGTGCTGGAGCGTGTTATATATAGCAATTAAAAAACAGCTATACGCTATAGTGTGGATACGCTAGTAGAAAGCAGGAGTCCAGCAAACAATAATACTACCAGTTTAATAGGATTAAAAAACAAAAAACATAACTTCTTTAAAATGTTCGATTAAGCGCTTTCATCCACTACAATGTGGACTTCTTCAGAATAACCTTAATTGATAAATTGACCCTATTTATGCACTTTCTGGCACCAAATTTGTCGAGTTTATGTTCTTAAACATTCTTTCATTAAAAAGACATACACTATATAGAATCAAATTAAAAAACTAATCAAAAGAACTAATATTATTCCTAAAGTGATGGCTTGCCAGAAGTTCATACTAGCCTTCCTTAAGCATGCTGTTTCAAAAAAAACGTGATCATATTATTAATGCTTTGTTCATACATATTGCATATTGTTGCTAAATATGCTCAAATGACTATGCGTTTGACCATCTGTCCCTTACCAAATATATAACATACATATATACACAAATGTGCAAAATGCATGATCTACAATATGCTTAAAAACATTTTTTTGGGATTTTCATTTATAGCAATTCTAAGTGAGAGCCAGAGCATGTTATTTATAACAATTCTATGTGAGAGCCAGAGCATGTTATTTATAACAACAATTCTAAGTAAGAGCCTGAGCATGTTATTTATAACAATTCTAAGTGAGAACCTGAGAAAGTTATTTATACCAAAAATTCTAAGTGAGAGCCGGAGCATGTTATTTATAACAATTCTAAGTGAGAGCCAGAGCATGTTATTTATAACAATTCTAAGTGAGAGCCGGAGCATGTTATTTATAACAACAATTCTACGTGAGAGCCTGAGCATGTTATTTATAACAATTCAAAGTGAGAGCCTGAGCGTGTTATTTATACCAACAATTCAAAGTAAGAGCCGGAGCATGTTATTAATACCAACAATTCTGAGTTAGAGTCTGAGCGCGTTATTTTTACCAAGAATTCTATGTGAGACCCTAAGCGTGTTATTTATACCAACAATTCTAAGTGAGAGCCTGAGCATGTTATTTATAACAATTCTAAGTGAGAACCTGAGAAAGTTATTTATACCAAAAATTCTAAGTGGGAGCCGGAGCATGTTATTTATAACAATTCTAAGTGAGAGCCAGAGCATGTTATTTATAACAACAATTCTAAGTGAGAGCCTGAGCATGTTATTTATAACAATTCTAAGTGAGATCCGGAGATATGTTATTTATAACAATTCTAAGTGAGAGCCTGAGCGGGTTAATAATACCAACAATTCTAAGTGAGAGCCTGAGCATGTTATTTATAGCAACAATTCCAAGTGAGAGCCTAGCGTGTTATTTATAACAACAATTCTAAGTGAGAGCCTGAGCATGTTATTTATGCCAACAATTCAAAGTGAGAGACAGAGCATGTTATTAATACCAGCAATTCTAAGCGAGAGCCTGAGCATGTTATTTATACCAAGAATTCTATGTGAGACCCTGAGCATGTTATTTATACCAACAATAATAAGTGAGAGCCTGAGCATGTTATTTATACCAAGAATTCTATGTGAGACCCTGTGCGTGTTATTTATACCAACAATTCTAAGTGAGAGCCGGAGCGTGTTATTTATAACAATTCTAAGTGAGAGCCGGAGCATGTTATTTACACTAACAATTCTAAGTGGGAGCAGGAGCATGTTATTTACAACAATTCTAAGTTAGAGCTGGAGCATGTTATTTACAACAATTGTAACTGAGAGCCAGAGAATGTTATTTATAGCAATTCTAAGTGAGAGCCGGAGCATGTTATTTATACCAACAATTTTAAAAGAGAGCCAGAGCATGTTATTTATTGCAATTCTAAGCGAAAGCTGGAGCATGTTATTTATAACAATTGTAAGTGAGAGCCTG
>NC_056731.1:1229915967-1229930967 GCF_019279795.1 Protopterus annectens | reverse complement strand
CACTTATACTTTGGTCACTGCATTTATTAGACTGCTGCATTATTGTGTTGCTCTCTGCTTTCAGTCACTATTGGTACCACAAGAAAGCTTGCTGTGCAGCAACCCTGTTGTTAGAGCTAGCAGCCTGACATCTAAGGTGACTAGTAGTTTGGAAAAGTCAGCCATGAGAACAAGTAGCAAACATATTGTTCAAGCTGACAGTTGCATTGCAATATTTGCATTCTGTAAGGGAAGAGCACAAACTGCCATGCTGTGAATGTAAATGCTGCTAACTATGTAAAAATAATAATTTAATGATGTATTATTAGCAGTCATCTGGATGCTTGCTGCATGCTAGCAAGCAACCAGATGATAGATTTCAAAGTTATCACTGATTATCATAAACATCAGTGAGAACAAATGTATAACTCAGTCACTGTGGACTCTTCATGCCACAGCTTTAGCTAAAACTTTATGTGTTAAGCCTTTTCGCTCATACAGGACAAACGCATCCTTCCTGTTTACTAGGAATCCCAGCAGCTCAGCCACTGTGGGCTCTTTGTGGCACAGCTTCAGCCAAAACCTTATGTATGTTTGCCATATTGCAGTCTGACAACTTCTTTTTCTGTGTCCCCATCTATAGCACATCATCAGGTCTAGCTAGTTTTCGCCCCAAACCCTTCACTTTAAGTCCCCTTACTTTGTTGCACTTTATCTAGTTTTCCCTTTGTATTAGAAGTAAAGTAGTTGTTCTTTCCTCTTAGAGTTGCAAATTGCAGCCCCAACACTCCCACTTCCACAGCAATAGGTAGTCTGACCTAAGCCTTTATTTGTCTGCTACTATGTAAATGTATCTAATATTTGTTTTAGTTATTGCTGCTCTACTTAAATAACCACACTTATAAAACTATGCTGTCTATGGAACTCCCCTCCTTGCACTGCTACTCTCCTCAAATTTTTTTTTCTTATTGAATTTAAACAGTGATTGTTTCTGTGGCCTCACAAACAACTCCAACCAGGGTCCTGCCCACTCCATTCACCCTCATTCTGTTCTGGCTCACTCCACTCTCCTACCTGACTCCCAATTTCCACCCACCCCCACATCAATTACATTTAAACTAACCATAACTCCACACCATCAACAACTTCAACTAGTCTCAGACTTTCCCTTACTAATCATATACTCCACCCCTTAAGTAACCAATCAATTTCAATATTTACAATTACTTTATATCTTCCCACATATTACATCACATCATCTGTAAGTCCAAACCTACCAATTCTTCTCCCTCTCCCTGATCTCTCACTCTCACTTATTATTCTTAAAATGGCATACCCCTATGCAGCCTTAGTAGGCCTTCTCTAACTCTCCTTTTTCTAACTCATAGCACTACAATCAATATGCAAAACATCTACACTTTCAGTAAGTCCCTTACATATAACACAGTCTATGAAAAACATGCAAATAGCTACTCCGACATGTCAGTCTATTAAAGTCAAATATCCTCTAACTTGCAAAATACAAAATCCTACAGCCTTCCACCAAACCTTCTCATAAAACTTAAACCAAAAGAAACTCCTACATTTATATCCCATTACCTCTCCCATATCTGTGGTTTATCCCAATGTGGGGACATTCACACAAGTCCAGGACCCACTTCAACTCCATTAGTTATAGTAGACCCTCTTTCAATTCACTGTTTCTGGTTACATTAAACCTATGCAGCCTAAGTAATAAAATAACAGACCTCCACATGTGGTTATCACAGTACACCCCCAATATACATGCAATGACAGAGACATGGCTGAAACCAAATATACAGGACACCGAATTGCTTCTGCCAGGCTTTAGCATAAGTTGATCCAATAGAACTCATAAAAAAGCAGGAGGGGATGCTCTAACCTACCCCTCTACATATAGAATTATACCTTACTCTAAGCCCATCCCTAAATTCAATAACACTGAAATCCTCATAGCCTTCTTAAAACTCAATAAAACTAAACAACTCTGCATCACAGTGCTGTACATTTCTCCTGGTCATAACCATCCTATATTAGACAATATTCTATCCTGGACGTCTCAAAATATACCCAATGAAACTATCATGGGTAATATAAATATCAATTGGCAACACTTAGGGACGGATTCACAATGGCTTGCACGGAGTCTAAGAGTAGAGTAAGACTCCATGCAGCCATCATGTCCGACGAGCGATTCAGGAACAGCCTGTAGGGGCGTGTAAGAGAGCTCCTAAAACGGCTCTTACACAGACAGGGCTGGGACATTGCAAATCACCTCAATTGCAGGTGAAAGGCATGCAAATGAGGTAGATTTGCGATTCAGGAAACTCTAACCTATCCGAGTAAGAGCAGTGTTATTTGCAGAAATGTACTCAGTTGACAACTGAGTACCATTCTGCAAATAGCAAAACGGAGCCGTGACAGCTCCAAATAAAGGTTGCATCCAGTGCAGATATACGGCCATTGGAAATGTTCCCTGATGCAAAATTAAAATAAAAATAATTTTTTTCTCTGATTTCCGATATTTAAGCATAGCACAGTGCCACGCAAATGGGCTGTGCTCTAAAAACCAGAATACTACAAATTAAAACCCAGAAATGTGGATTTTATTGAAAGTGGTAATGTACGATGCAAGGGAATGGCAGGCTGAAGACAACATGGCCACCGAGTAGAGGTTGCTAAGGGGGGAAGCTCAGTCTAAGACATGTAACCAAGCATTAGTAGGCAATCCTATATAAATGAGTGTTAGGATAGTGAATCGCTAGTTTACTTAGCAAATGAGCACAGTCAGTGGAGTGCAGGAGTAGGATATGAGGAGTAACAGAGTAGAGGATAGGTGACATCATGAGGAGGGTATGTATGAAAGAAGTGAAGCTCATTGGAGCAGAGTGGCATGTGTCCGCTGTCATTTAGACATCATGGAAAGAAGTGTGTCAACAGGTAGGCTAGGGAAAGCCAAGAAATGGAAGGTGTATACCATGGATAACACCAAAGTTTCTTGCTGAGCGTGCATGTGCGTGTGTGCGCATCTGTAAACCCGAGTAAGACATAATGCGAGCGTGTAAGCGTGAGTGCATGCGTTTAAGCCGGAGTAAGCATGTATAAGGCTGTTTAAAGAGTTGTAAGTGTGTTTGAGCTGGTGTGCGTGCGTTTTAACCCGAATAAGCAAGTTTTTGTCTGTGTAAGCATGTGTGTGTGTGTCTTAGTTGCTGTGCTCATGTTTGCGCTTGTGTGCACGGTGCTCCACCCTGAGGAAACAGAAAGGAATAAGGAAGCACAACAAATAGTAGGAAGCTACCAGGGAGTACTAGCAGAACTAGTAGGTGAAAACAATCAGAATCAGGCAGTACTCTAGCCCAGCCCAGCCTAACACTTAAAACTCTGCAAACAACAGTCCATTATGTTTCTCACAAGATACACTGCAGTAAGCTAATAGAAGTGAAAACTGAAAAAGCTTTACTGAGACAAAGAAATGTTAGGGGCTGCCATTGCTGTTATAAGGAGACATATGCAACATGTTGAGGGTGGTGACAATGGAAATGCTGCTGGACAACCCACAGTGAGGAGACAGAGAAGAGTGTACAGGCCCAGGGTAACCTACCAAGGGCTACATGAGCTGGAGATAGTGGAGCACTATAGAGTGAACAGAGACCTCCTGCAACAAATTGTTGAGCTGTGCAGGCCACGGTTCACACACAGAACCAACAGAGGGGAACCCATTCCAGTGGAAACCAAGGTATGTGTTGGCCTAAGAATATTAGCAACAGGTACCTTCCAGAGACCAACTGGTGATATGATGGGGATATCACAGGCATCAGCATCCAGGGTACTACACCAGTTCCTGGATGCCATGTCAGCACATGTCGGTGATCATGTATATTTCCCCAATTCCCGTGAGGTATTGGCCAGCAATATGCATCTCTTCCAGCAAATAGCAGAATACCCTAAGGTAGTGTGTGCAATAGACTGCACGCACATATGCATCAAAGCACCAGCCAGCGAGCGGGATAGGGTCTACTTCAACCGCAAGGGCTTCCCCTCCATCAACTGCCAAGTCGTGTGTGATGCCCTAGGCATAATACTGAATGTGTGTGCAGGCTGCCCTGGAAGCTACCATGATTCCTATATCTGGTATCTGATGCAGCTGTACCAGACATTTGCCAATGGGAACATCCCACATGGTCACCTAGTGGATAATGCTGGCTATGCACTGGAGCTGTGGCTGATGACACCCATCAGAAACGCACACACACCTGAACAGGAACGCAATAATGAGGCACACGCACAAACACGTAATGTAATAGAGCATGTGTTTGGGCTGCTCAAGTCATGGTTCCGGTGCCTGGACACATCTGGTGGAGCCTTGCAGTACTCACCAACTACATGTACCCAAACTGTCATGGTATGTGCTATGCTACATAATATGATCCTGTGAAAATAGCTGCAGCAGGACCAGCATAGGCCTGAGCCAAACAGCCCCCCACCATTGCCAAGGCCATCACAGGCAGAGCGTGACTCGGAGGAGGAACAACCTGAGCCTGCCCCAGTCAGCAGAAGGAGGCATGCCCAGTATGCTTTGGCCTTGGCAAAGAGGCAATGCATAGCACATACACTGGCTCAGTAGGAACTCTGGAAATGATACCCCTCTCCGACTCGCACATAAAGTAAAAGGGATGCCTAAGTTGACACTACCTGCTTCCAAACATGTGCAGGGAGTGTAGTATGTGCATCCAACATAGGCAGCCCTGCAGCACCACCTAAGGCATGAATGCCATGTGTTAAGCAATATAATGCAGTGCTAAACAGCAATTACCACCATGTGGTATATGCAAACAAAATCACACACACCAACTAGCACAACTGTGGTCAATGTTCAGTAATATTGGGCAACTTCCAGCAATGTTGGTGAATATTGAGCAATGTTGGACAAGCCTGATCTAAGTAGGGCATAGCTGAACAAAAGCCAACATGCTCATATTTGCTTAACAGGCCCTTAAGCAGTGTGGTCTGCTCAGTATGAAAATATAAAGCAGTAATGGGCCTCGAACCCAGGATACTGTGCACTATAGCCAAAGTACTGAACCACTGAACCATGACAGTATTGCAATGGTCCATCTGTATGACGGAATGTTGATAAGTCTATGCAAAGTATTCCATGGAAACCCTACAGGCACAGCATAACCCTTGTTGAGTTATGACACAAAGGCGAGTCCTGCAGTGAGAACAGAACCTGACTTCCAACACACACAGTATAAATGTTAATATTGGTCATGTTCGCACACATCAGCAATTGTAGTGGACCTCAGATAGCAACATACTGAAGGGTCACACTGGGCATGCTCACACACTTGAATAAATGAGACAAATGTCAGGCAACAAAACATGTAATGTCAGAACTGGACATGCTCACGCACTTAGGCCATGTCTGAGTACAGCAGTGGGCCACACATATCTGGCAGTTGCATGTGTTAACCCAGGAACCTGTCACTATACAGCAATCCACCCTGTGCACACAGTTATATGACAACAGACACATCTATAATATAGTGGAACCCTGTCATAATCAAATATGTTCTGCAGATACTGAAGTTCTTCATGGAAATTGGTAAAGCAAACATGGTAAAGACCTGCAAACAGTATCAGCAATACACATTGTGCATCTTGAACATTAGCATAGGTTCAGAGGTCGATACTAGGCTACCTGCCCTAGAGTATGTACAAGCCTAGCCAGAGTGTGTTTGGCATTCGCAACCCTGTCAGATTACTACACTGTGTGTGTGAATAGTAGGTCACACAAGATAGCCCATGTACATTTATGCTAGTGTGCCTCTGTCTAGCAGAGACACAGAAGATATCCCAGGGGTAAAAATCACCCATACAGTCATCAATATGTCTCCAGTAGGTGGTCAGTGGGTGGCTCTGCCTATGTGAAACTGGGATTACATTCTGTAGTGAGTGGAGCCTCTGGGATAAGAATCTGTCCCTCCACAATGTCCTATTAACATCTGTGCTGAGGTATATGTCCCTGCAGTGTGTAGCTCCAAGGGAGTTGGATATCCTGAGGTGGAGCATGTCCAGTAATTCTGGTTTGGGTATAGCTGTAAATAACAGGCACACATCATATCTGAGTAGGTGGTAAGCGACTGAGTAGAGCTGGAGTTACAGCATCTGAACTATGCAGGGCATCTGTGTGAGTCCCTAGATCTGCTTGGTGAGGACCGTCCATGGCCAGTACAGTTGCTGCAGGTGTCAGGTAAGGTACACCCCAAATGTGGCATTGTAACCAAGCATGGATGTGACGAGTATAGGGGCACAATGACCTCACTCGATTTAGATGTGAAACCATATGGGATAAGGTGGCGCACATAGAGGGTGTGTCCAACCACTTTGGCAATGTGAATGTTAAAGGCAACAGTACGAACAAGTGATGTCCCCAAACCCCTAACAACTCCTACCATATGTAATGGAGTACTAACTATGTGGTAATGTGTGGGCATGTTGTTACTCCCAAAGGGGATGACTATGCAACTAATGGCATTTAGCTGTAGGCCATGGCTCAGGCACCATTCATCCATCTCTGTGAGACCCTGATTGAGTATGCATGTGGCAGCTGGAGAGTTGATCATGGCACACAGTTTGCAGTCAAGTGCAAACATGTTCAGTCATATTCACCCTGTGATAGCCTGTATGTAAGACAAATATCTACTGAAAAAGACAGATCCTCGGACCAAGCTGTGTGGGATGCCATGTGTAACTGGTGTATAGTCAGACATGGCACCTGCCATCCTGACCATGTGGGTGCTATCCCTGATCTAGGTATCAATCCATTGTGTGAGATATGTGTCCAAATTGATGCTGGTGAGCCTATGCATAATGGCCCAGTGGGTTATTGTGTTGAATGGTTTTGCAAGGTTCAGGTAGGCTGTGTGGATAGGCATCCCTATGTCAATGGACCTGTTAGCCATTTAAAGAATACCTACAGGTTCAAGATGCAAGATCTGCCCACTGCAATGCTGAAATGAGTAGGACACAGTGTCTGTAGGTTCCCGATGTCTATGTGTAGGAGTCCTATGACAATATGTTCCATAGCTTTGCAGAACAGGCTACATAGGCTTATAGTGCAATATTGTCTGTGGTCCATTGTGGCACCAACTCTGTGGAGTGGGACCACTGTCCCAGTACGCCATTCCTTGGGTACATATCCTGTGGTAACTCCAATATTGAACAGTGATGTAATGTGAGGGTTGCGTTTATCATGATGCTCGTGTATGATGCAGGCTGGGACACCATCTGGTCAAATTGTTACTGTGATGTTACGCTGTGGGGAGGGCAGCACTCACCTGTTACTGTGTGATATCAGGGAGGTTGTAGTCTGTTGGGATGGATAGTCGCTCCTTAGGGGGGATGGGTGGGAGACATCTGCACTGAACCTGTTTGCCAGGATGTAGGCAATGCCAGTGGGTTCAGGGTAGCTTTAGTCAGTATGCAGTAACTCACAGCATATCAGTGAGTGTCCACCCAGGTTCCTGACATAACTGAAGAAGGCCGTGTGATAGTCCTACATGTCAGGTGCAATTGTCTAGTAGAAGCGGACCTTAGAAAAGTCCATGAGTGATTGTAGCTGTCTGCTAGTACAGATCACAGATGCCTTCCCAGTCTGGGATTGTGCTCTATCATGTAGTAGCATCCTCCTGACATTGTACAGCTTATTAATGGCTGGGGTCTACCAGACAGGTCCCCTGCCATTGTAGTAGTGGGTCTTGTTATTTGGGATAGCACAATCCATGCAGTCCACTAGGTGTCCATAGAATGTGTATGTAAAGGATGCAGCAGTGTGAGCTGTATATGCCACTGTCTCAGGATCTCTGAAGGATACCACCTTGCTTCGGTGAAGTGAGATGTTGGCCCATGAGAAGTTCACCAAGATTACCCAGGATGGGTGTGTAGAGGGTATATGTATGTCCTGTGAGATACATGCATGTTCTGACCTTACCAATGAGGGGTATATCACTGGTGTGGAACATAGAGTCCCCATGTTGGTGATGAGCAGGTCCAATATGTATTCCCCCTTGTGGCTGTGCTGACTGGTTGTGCCAAAGCATATGAGTCCACAAATTGTAGTGACTGTTGGGTGAGGTTGTCGGGGCTTGAGTAGTATCCCCAGTCAATATGTGTGTATATGAAGTCACACAATATAATGGTGTCTGTGGAGACCTTCATATTCTCCATAGTTCCCACAAAAGCCGAGTGTGGTTCCTGAGTTTGGGAGTGTGTTCTGTAGCAGGCAACAAACTGAAAGGCAGTATTGCACAATGGTAGTTGTATATGTATGGTCTGTGATGCTTTGTGCAGTGCTACTAACCTGGAGGTGTGTGTATCTGTGATGTATATGGATACTCCCCCTAGTTGTGTTGTCTGTTCCAAGTCTTGTTGTCAGACAGCATGGTATGAAACATAACCTGGTAGTGCTGGTGTGCATAAGCGAGCCTGAACCAGGTGTCTGTCAGTGCACAGATATTGCTCTCCTCCATACTGAGGAGAGTCCTGAGTGGCCACAATATGAGGTTAACACAACTGTTGTTGAGCAGAATTACCCTTAGTTTCATTTAACCTGTAATGTCTATGGAGGTGGGTTTGTCTTCTGAGCCCTGCTTAGGAAAGGCACTCTGGTGGTAGCAAGAGCCTTAGCCAGCATACCAAAGTCCAACGGTGTCAGGTGCAAGCTGTCCATAGTGAAGCTATGTGGCATGTTGAGCATGTCACCATATGCTGACAGACACTGTATCCCCTATGAATTAAACAAATTTGTTAGCCAACTGTTAAATGTGATATGTGTGTCCGTATACTGTGACATCATAATTGGTGGGTGTAAGATGCTAGACAAGGTCAGAGTCATACTGGCCTGGGCTACATGATCAGAGTGTACCTCCATGTATCATGTCATGTAGTCCAGGGAGTAACATCTGAGGTTACACACACCAGCATGGACAGTGATGGTGCCAGTCTTGTACTTGCTTTGGAGTGACCTGACTGCCTGTGTTATGTGGCAGATCCTGGCACCCAACAAACAGCCCAAAGTGACTATTCCCTTGTCAGGGCTGGTGAGTGGTACGTCAGTGTGTCTGAACATGTGTCACCTATTACAAGTGTATTAGGTGTGTTGTTTAGCCCGAAGGGCAGTGACTATGTGGCACACTGACATTGTGAACTTAGTGATATGTGGGTATTGTAGTGGGATAGCAGGTGTGTGTGTGTCTGCTTTGGAGGTCTCTGCTGCTTAGGTAGAGTACATTTACAGCATCCGAGTATGTCAATGTGTGCTAATGTGGTTTGAGTGCTGTTGCTAGAGGATATGTGAGACTGATATGTGGTGTGTGTGGTTACCTGTACCACCTGATAGACTGTGCCAGTCATGGGTCAAGAGAGTTCAGCTCCCTGTATGTCTATATAGGTGCATCTCAAACATATATCTGAGTTTGTCGGGAGGAGGAGAGGGTTGTCTGTGTACATGAAGCAGATGTGACATTGTGTCAACATCACAATATCCACCAGCTGGACTGAAGAGTACACACAAAGCCGAATCCTGGACATGCCAGGATATTATCATGACATACTCTGTAGTCTGATCACAAAGGATCAGTAGGGTGTTAAGCGTGTAAAAGAGTATAACAGGGATTAGTGCTCATGTTCGTTAGTGTTTTGTAAAGAGGAGCTGAGAAGGAGTCCAGACTGAATCATGACACCTCCTTCAGCTATGTCATAAATATCAATGTACACACATATATGTCTTGAGTCAGGGCCAACTGTACCTGAGTGTCAATGCCAACATCATGACAGACAGGCCCATATGTACATACCCATTCCCCACTGACAATATTCCACATCATCATACCAGGAGATATCATATGTAGAATGGATGAGCAGCTACCCCCACTGCCAAAAGCATGGCAGCAGGTGGAATACATTGATTCCCAATATGTGTCATGCACAAACTACAGAACAAACAGATCATGCACCTGAACAATCAGCTGAGCCGTACCCCCTACACAGGATGTGTAACCGTTGAATGTGTCACAGCTACATATGGCACTCCCCACAAGTGCTGGTGCACAACACACCATGGGAAGTCAAGTCCAGTATGCTTATGAGGTCTGATCTGCAAGGTCATGGAGTCCATCATGGTTGCAGTCATAAACAGAGCTATTGGAAGCTGACACACACACAACCCTACCAACTGTGGTATGTTCATGTGCGGATCATGGTTCCCAAACATGCTAGACTGTTTGCAAGGCAGAAATCCAGGACATACATCAATGAACACATCTACACATGTGTCACATAGACTTTGAATAGACCTTTATCAACATCCCAGACACATGTAGTATCCACAAAACCAAGAAGCTGTGCATAAATATGTGTTGACGTATGACGGAATGTTAATGTGTCCACAGATAGATCACACGAGGTAAGGATACTGAGTTCATGTTCAAGCTGTTGACACCTGCTGACCTACATGGACCATTCCTGCAATGGCATAAAACAAAGTGTACACACATCACCATGTCCAGTCTGATGATGTCACCATCCTATAAATACAGCAGGAAAAGAGAAACCAGCTAGTAAAGCAAATAGCGCGCCATGTTAATGCGTCTTTTTCCAGTATCATAACATAGTTAGGTAGTGGTTTGAATCTTGCAAAGTGTGTGTGTGTGTTGGGGGAGGGGTGTGTATGTATGCAATTTCCTTTGAGAGGTATTCCCTTTTTGGAGACTGGAAAACTCAGTAAAGGAGGTACATTCCTCTTTGGAAAGTCTGATGATGTCACCATCCTACAAATACTGCAGGAGAAGTAAAACCAGCCAGTAAAGCAAATAGTGTGCCGTGTTAGTGCATCTCTCTCTAATATCATAACATAATTAGGCAGGGGTTTGAACCCTGCAAACAGTGAGTGAGTGTATGTGTGCAATTGTCTTTGAAAGGAGTGTCCTTTTTGGAGACTGTGAAAACACACTAAAAGAGTTACATTACTCTTTGGAAAGTCTGATGATGTCACCATCCTACAAATACTGCAGGAGAAGAGAAACAGCCAATAAAGCAAATAGCGCGCCGTGTTAGTGCGTCTGTCTCTAGTATCATAACATAGTTAGATAGGGGTTTGAATCCTACAAATGCTGACTGTGTGTGTGTCACTGTTGGTCAACATGTTGTGGGTTTTGCTTTTACTATGGTATGACATACACCAACTACGTAGTCCAAGGAACCCGACACTTGCTAAACAACACAAAACCAAAACTGTTCCCAGGACAAAACCACAATCCAAAATAGTTGCACAATTATCTTCTTTATTGTAACACAATAAAATGGTTGAGCGCTTTCATCTACCCAACGTAGATTTCATCAGAAAACTTACACATTAAAAACCTACCCATTATATACTTTAAAATGCCCGCCTTTTACACCACCGGTTGTGCCACTGCTACTCAGATCGTAGGTCACATATGTATGTATGTGACATGGCAATCCACTGTCGTGTTCTGTGGCCAAGGTCATCTGTGGCACACACACCCATGACAGTTACTTAAGAGTAGTGTGAGTGAGGGTATATGCCTGGGGTATATGTCAGACATGGTCATACACAACAAAGTCTGCCAAGAATGGACAGTCTTTATAGGTGTATGACTGCCTTGTGGATATGCATTCAGGCCTCTAATGTCTGTGATACACCTTCAGACTCCACAATACCTATGGATATGTGGATACCAAGGGACACATGACATAACATGGGTCTGTATGTACACAATGGTACCCGACATACATGTTGAGGGCTACCACCGGTGTGGTACTGATGGGATAGTATGTATAGTACATGAGGATGACTATGCCATAGTCGGCTTACTGCTATACAGCATGTATCACACAACAGGCGTCCCATCCAGGGAATGCATTGTAGGCCATTCCATGCATTCCCAGATTTGGATGGACACATCCCTAGTGTGTCTGCATGTACCTAAGGGGGCTATATGACACACAGGTGTTATAGTGTAGCACCGGAAGGATCCAATTGATACTGGGTTCCCTACTACTGTGTGTCATTTGTCAGGACATCATCCAATGATTGCTTATAGTCGTGCTGTTGAGGTAGTGCATACTACCATACTGCAAATCATTGACTGATATTAACGGTATCATCCACAGCATAGTGTCAACCCATGTCATACACACGTCTACCCATGTTAGTACATAACTGTAGTAGAACGCATACTGGCCATTGAAAGATGCAATGGGATGTTAATAATGTGTACGACAGGGTATGCCACACATCCCATGTGTCCACTATGCACATACATCCAGACAGTGCGCACCCACCATGTTCACAGATGTACACTTGCTAATCTGTACTGCACACATCACACACGTACTGTCCACTCGCTAACACAAACTGGCAACACATCACACATCAGCCAAGTGGCACATGGGTGGATAATACATACTCAGACCTAACAGTGGTGTAAACAATGCTACACTGACAATCAGAGCTTTGATGCATAATGTCTGCTCAGGTATACCTACAAGGATGTAGTTAGACTTCCTTCTTGACAACACGCTATTATTTCTACACTGCTATAGTGTCATCCTGTGCATCAGCACCATGTTAGCCTGCCCCTCCGTCGATAATGCAGATGACAGGAGGTGGCACAGGTATCATCATATGCACAGGGCATTTTGTTGTTTGCCAGAGCCTGACATTGACCCATCCAATCGACATGTCTGTGTGTGTGTGTGTGTGTGTGTGTGTGTGTGTGTGTGTGTGTGTGTGTGTGTGTGTGTGTGTGTGTGTGTGTGTGTGTGTGTGTGTGTGTGTGTGTGTGTGTTTGTGAGGGACAACAGTACAGCATGGGCCAATGTTGATGTAATGTGTGCGTATGTGTGAGCCCTAGTTGTTTGCTTAATGTGTGTGTGTCTGCATGCACACAGCTCCACCATGTGGCTGCCATATACGGTGGTTTGTGGGACAGCCACAGACTGTACCGGCTTGGCTGTACAGATCACTGTCTCCAGCCACGGACACAGTACCTGTGCCTGGCAGGGGTGCTAAGGACGGTATCGGGTACCAACCCTGACTGGGTACTGTCATCAGAGGCAGAGGTATGATGACTGGACCCATGTCCCTGCTGGGACTGGCCAGAGCCATGTGCACATGGTCTACTGGGATGGACAATGGACAGGCCAGCCCCAGCATTGCTGGGGCAGGTACTGCCACTACGGGAGCGGCTCTGAGCTGTGGGCCATCCTCGACCACTGCCAGCTGTTGATGTTGCTGGCATGCGTCGACGTCGCAACCATCCCACGTGGTCCTGGCTTGAGGAAGACATGTTGTGGAGGGCATCTATTGTCTCCCCCCAACGTCTATCAATGACCTCGGTGTATGTCCGGATGGCACCGGCAAGGTCACGGATGCTGTCATTGATAGCAGTGTTATGTGCCGTCTGCGCCCTAAGTCCCTGCCTGGTGTACCGCTCCATATGTGACTGAGCCTGCATTACAGCCCTGAACATAGTGGCCATCGTAAGACCTGTGAGGGCACGCCTGCCAGGGGTAATACATCCAGTGGTGCTCCCCCGAGAACTCCTGGACCTCTGCCTATGTGGTACCGTTCCGGGTCTATGGCTATGGCTGCTGTGAGGGGATGCACGTGCCATGGGTACCACGCTCCCCTGGTCAATGCCAACTGTATGCTGTCCCTCCCCTATGGCCATTGGTGGTGAGGGATGTAATGGCAGTATGAGTGTGCGCATAGATGGGGTTGAATGCTGTGTACTGTCAATTGGTGGACCAATGACAGACTCTGTCAAATCTCCCTGTGCCAAAATACATGTGTCATCATCACCACTATCCGTGGCAGTGGCTTCAGGTCACCTGCTGCTTTCGCCAAGCTCTACCTCAGCACCTGTGAGAGGAAGACAGGAAACACACAATACGGTCTGCACATGCACACATGCACACATGCACACAAGAACACATGAACACAGGCACACAGGCACACAGGCACATAGGCACATAGGCACACAGGAACACATGCACACAGGAACACAGGAACACATGCACACTCCTCACTACAGCAGATACACACACACAACAGAAATCCAAATCATACTCAATACTGGTTGAAGGTGGGTGACATTATCACAAGGCAAATAGTCACCCACACATGTCAGCATGCAGAATAAGTGTTGATCAAGTCCATGCAGTGTGAGTGTAGACAGCCATAGTTAGTGACAGTGTACACGGCTGTGGTACATGTATGTCCATGTTCAGTGATTGCCTACACCGTGGAACACAATGTGTACAAGGACACAACATTTCTGTGCAAGCATTATAAGCTCTGCAATGTCCTGTACACCATCACACACAGGTATACATACCATGGCTGTGTGTGTTATCTGTGTGTCACATGGATTTCCATGTCTGATTGCAGTGTCTGTGTCTGTAGCAGATAATTGTGGACACAGGTGTAGCACATGTATGCTATGTACACACACGGGATGAGTGGTGCATGTATACATGATAGGATACCAATCCTGGACATGGCCATTGTAACAGTATGGGGTGTAGTACCATTAGCCATTATCATCATGCATCATGTGGTCACTCAAGGCCACTAAACTGTGCTAGACCACCACCTAGCATGCTGTACCTGAACCGCAGTGCCATGGCTAAGTTCACAATTACACAGCCACATTGCACAAGGGTGTGTAAGGTGTCCAATAGGGAGCATTGCCTAACATGACTGTGTTATGTGTTGAGGAGTGTTGCACAGCCCCATGCTTGGCCCCTACCCCTCAGGTATGGTATGTGTGGTGTGTGGATGACATGTGGGATACTGAATTGTGACCTGGCAGCGGGTGTTCGGTTAAACTATGTGTAGCATGTTGAGGTGTACTGCGTATGACAAACGTGTTATGTTGTGTACATGTGTGTCAACTATGACTATCCAATGTG